>NC_056725.1:1338594359-1338699359 GCF_019279795.1 Protopterus annectens
TAATGTGGAAGATACGCATTACTGGAAATGAAACTGTATGATCTTCAGTTTGGTAGCGCTGAGGAGATAACCAGGCCCTGTAGGCAAGTCTTAAGTCAATGGACTGTAAGGTAAAAATTAAATAAAAGGTCCAGAAGAGTCACCAGTCAAATGTTTGATGATGCTACAGTTAAGCACTTCTATATCAAATTAGATACATCTTGGACAGAGATTTCATCAGATCTGTGAACCAGACACTTGTCATTAGTTTCATATGCCTTATTATTTAAGATAATGCACACCCGTGTATCACCTGTTTTCTTAACATTTTAAGTAAATTACAGATGTCTGGTACTTAACATAGAGTATCAAGGTTCTGAGCTTTTAACTGATTCCTATAGTGAAATGTACAGAGTTTGCTTTCTTCTACTTCAGTTTACCAAGTGTGTGATTTTTGAGCAAGTCACTTAAACAAACAGTGCTACTGGCTCAACCCTGAAAAGGGACACTTTCTCCACTGAATTTAGCCAGTTAATAAATAGATAACATTTAAAATGTCTCCCTTTTTGAAGTTTTCTCCCTCCATTATTTGTTTGGCTTTGTACTGAATTTATTTTTTTAACATCTTTATTGACTTATCACTTATCATATAGGTAAACTTAGTTTTATATAAAAGAAACCATATTAACATGTTCACAGTTACAAACATTATACATCACATATATTCTTCTATACAATATAATTTATTCAACATTACATATGTTAGTCAATTCCTGCCTTCCCTTAAACCTCATTCCTCCTCCATGCATGCATTGTTCCCACAATTTCCAGTTTTTCTATGTAAGTTGCTCCCTCCCTTTCTAAAGATCCACTTCCAGTTCTTTTATATCATTTACAATATTCACTACTTTAAGCATGGTTAGTTTAGACTTTGATTTCCATTTTTTAGTAACTGTTTTGTTGGCACTCACCAGAATTAAACTTAGCAAGGTGTTACTATATCTAGGCAATTCCAATCCTGCATCCCACTTCAAAAAATCATTTCCTTAGTTACACCCATTTGCTCACCCAATATTTCTGACAGAGTACTCTGTTTTTATGAGTAGCCTGCGTTCTAGATTCAAGTAAAAATTTTATCAGTGCAGGTCTTTCACTTAGGATTCCTGAATCCTTGTCTTGTTGCCAATACTCTGGGATCAATCCCTGATAGGGAAGACAGTCTCTAGCCTGCAGTCCAAATGTCTTTTTGGCCTCTTCCCATTCTATTACCTTTCCCTGTATAATTATTTGTTTCTTCTAGTGGAAGGATCAATTTTTCCCACTTAAATCTTGCTCTCTCCCCTCTCAGATAAAATCCTTCAACTCTTTATTAATTATTATCAACAACTTCTCTAGTTAATAAAAATATGCCTGACCTGTGTAGCAAAAGGGACTAAAACATTTTTACTGCTTGCATCTTGGTAACCATATTCATAGACAAGAGCTTCCATTTTCACAGTTTTTGTTTAATTTTTTTTAGTCTCTTCCCACATATCCTTAGCTGCCATAACAGCATCCTTTTTAACCCATACTCCTAAATACTTAATTTTATTGTATCTCCATAAATATGAGTATTGCTGAACCAATTCACGTGTCAATTCATAGTTTACAACTACAGCCTTTGTTTTATCTTCATTAATTTTATATCCCCAAAAAAAACCTTGAAATTGTTTCAGAATGTTCCACAACACTGAGATGTCCTTTTCTGGTTTCTGAGTCCCTTATTTTCTCTGCCAGTGGTTCCAAATATAATGTAAATAACAAAGAGGAAGGAGGACAACCCTGTCTGGTTCATCTGTTAAGATACAACTTATCAGAGAAGAACTCTCCCACTTAGATTTTTGTCTGTGATCTCTCATATATCCTCCTAATTAACCTTATTATTGTATCAGGGAAAGCAAATGCTTACATTGTCCTGCTCATAAGATCCCAGCTTATTCTCTCAAATGTTTTTTCTGCATCAAGACCCACCAGCAACAGTGACATTTTTATATACTCTGCTTCCCCCTGGATTATCATTGCTCTGTTAATGTTTTTTTCTACTAATGTTGTCAAATGTTTCCCTCCCCTCAACAAAACCACATTGATCCAGATCTATCAATTTTTGGCAACACCCATGCCATTCATTTAGCCATTCTAGATATAAACACTTTATAATCATGGTTTAACACTGAAATGGGCATGTATGAAGCTGGTCTTGGCTGGTCTACTGTCTTTAGGTATTACAGCCACCATAGCTTTCTTCCAGGATGTTGGTGTTTCTCCTCCTTTTTAAATACTGTTAAACAAAACCTTACAGATCTTTATCACTTTCTTTCCACATTGCTTCCAAACTTCCACCAAAATATCATCTATTCCTGGTGACTTTCCTACAGATTGGCTATACATCACCATTTTTATCCCATCCACTCCTTCCTTAACTGTTAACTTTTGAGCCTCAAATACCTCTAACCTTGGCATACCTAAGTCTTCCATAAATATTTACATTTGTGCTTTTTCTCACATTTCTCTGTTTTATACAAACGTTCGTAAAATTTCCAAAATATCTCTGATACCTCTAAAGATTTTCTGGCTATTTTTCTTGTTGTCATAGGCTCCTTAAGTTTGGCAACAATCCTTTCCACTTTCTATTGCCTAGGTCATTGAGCTAAAAGTTTTTGTGCTCTGTAGTTACTATCAGAAAAAAAACAGTTGCTTAACCTCAACTCATGTATATTATTCAGGTACTTCCTTATTTTCTCTTTAGTACTCTGCAGTCAGGCTTCTTTTCTTCTGTGAGATTCCACTTATTCTGCAGTACTTTAACTTTTGTCAGCCCCTCGAAATAATTAATGTTAATTCTTAACCATATCCATTTTTCTTTTATTTCTACCCTGTTTTTAAACTCTGCTTTCATTTTATCCCACTCATTAGTTATAACATCTGAATAACTTTCTATCTTCCCTAATAACTCCCAAATAATTTCCACTACCCATTCCTTAAGTTCCTCTTTTAACAATTAGGTGGGAAAGTGCCAGTGTATCCTTCTACTTCATTACACTTCATTTTAATCTTAGTTTTTATTGGTCAGATAATCTGAAATAGTTATTGGATGTGCATCAAAGCTCTCAAATGCATATGTTTCTGAGAAATATAATTTCTCTTTAGTCTAGCCCAGTTATTGTATCTTGGGGAATAATATGTAAATTCTTTCCAAGTTCCTAATACTAAATTCACGTCTTCCATACCAAATATTTTCAAAAAGTTCTTCATAAATCTACCCTCTTTTGTTATATTTTCCCTTCTAGACCCTCCAGATATACCCTTGTTGCTGTAAATCAAATTCCAGTCCCCACCTATAAGTAATATTCTCTGCTGACAGCTGACTATTTCTTCCCAAAATTAAGTTCCATAATAGCATATTTAGGTGTAATATAAATACATGCCAGCACAATCCTCCTCCCTTTCAAGTCTACAATTATTATCCTTTTTCTTCCCTCTTTTATCACTATTGGAGCTCCTCTCACAATTAGTGTAAGTGCTCCTCTTTTCCTTTGCCCTGCTACTCTGATGAATATCCATCCTGGAATTCTTTCTTTATCAAACTCTTTTTTTTTCCAAATGTGTCTCTTGCAGTATTGCTACTTGCGTTCTGTATTTTTAATATAATGTAATACTCTTTCCTTTTTGCCTATTCCTGTGACATCATTCACATTCCAAGATAACATGAAAAGTGTCACCATTATGATAAGAGGTTATTATTCCTAACTATTATATGTGACAGCTTTTTATATGTCTATTTCCATCTTTTGTGATACACTGTTTGGCAGGTTGATCTTTTATACAGTTTTAGACTTTTTGTTTTAATGAAAAAACAAAACACATCCCAGAACATCCCAGAACCTATTAACTTACAAGCACAAACTATCTGCACCTTCAACTAATTACGTTTAACCCTTCTAATAAGAAGAATTATCCAAAATAGACAGATACACACGCATGCATTATCTGACCTAAAGTTAAGGTTAGCCATGCTAAGATGCATGTTACTGCCTGTGCTCCTACATACATTAATTGGTGGCTGTTCTTGTTTTATCTTTATTACACTCCCAGATCTGAAAAACAACTTGTCTGCTTTCAGAAAATATTAACTTTTAGCCTCAACGAATTCACTGCTCTGGATTTTTATTGCCTTACAATCAGCTTGTCTCCATGAAAACATAAAAAATGTATCCCTCAGTGGAAGGCTTCTAAAATCACGCTGAATATTTATTTTTTTTTTCTTTTGATAAAGAAAAAATTTTCATTACATTCAGTGTTCTCTTATTTACTTGTTTCCCCTTAAAACTTGGTATTAGATTAAGCCAAGGTTCATAATCCAGACATTCACCTATGTAAAAGTAAGAGAAAACCTATCAGCTCCACATATATTATGATGTGTGCACCACCACAGTAACAAAACATAGCATATTAAGTTAAATATGTTTTTCACCACTTTTTTTTTCTTTTTCATTACAATGTCTATATTTCCTAAAAAAAAAAGAAGAAAGCAAAAGAAAAAGGCATCTTGTTTACTTTAGTATCTTTATCACATACAACAGGGAGCATAGCTCTTTTGAGGGGCACAGGATTACATCACAGAGAAAAGGTACATTCGCTTGTAGATGCTGTAAAGAGTGTTCATACATTATGAGCAATACTTTATTTATACACCCCCTAACTAAGAAAACATATCTACTGAAGCAATATGCAGACTGTCATACACAGAATCGTATTTACTTAGTCCAGTGCAAGATGTGCAGTTCTTTCTATGTGGGTAAGACCAACTGTAGATTGAAAGACAGAATACTGAAACACCTTTCAGCCATATGGTTAACAAATGTGCATAATGCAGTATATTAGCATATAAACAGCATCAGGATCATACATTTATGTTTATGGTTTTGCAAATTGTTAGATTAAATGTTAGGGATGGAGATGTAGTAAATTTTACTGAGTACAATGAAACAAATGGATCATTGAGCTAGGTGCTGATAAAACACCTGGCTTAAGTGGTGTAATACCACTAAAAACCAGCCCTTGAGAGGTGGAGAGTTCAATACTGAGTGTTGATTGGATATATGTTTTTAACTGCTTGTTTAAATATTGTTTATTATGGTTAATGTGTTCATCTGACAAAGGGCTTTGACCCAAAAGTGCTTATGTTCTGACATTGGTTTTATTAAAGAATTACCATTACGGCCTGTTTGGTTGCTTACTCTTTCATTTTTATTTTTATTACATACAACAATATCTGAAAATGGTTTCTTATATAACATGTATGTTATATTATGTAAAGTTTTATAGAAATACTCAAGATTAGAAATTGTTTTACTTACTGTTAACCTTTTCTGCTCCCCTTTCCTTCCCCTTAGTGTCCTTTTAAACATTAATAACATGAAGTGAAGCAAAAGTCTTTCAATCCCCACAAGTTGCTTTATAATCTCACATTTATTCACTAATTTCCATGCTTCTGGTCTTCTTTCTGTTCATCTACATCTCTCAAGTCCAGAATGTGGCTCAATTCCAAGGTACTCTTGATTGTTCTGGTCAACTCCTGCTCTTTTCTCTGTCTCTCAAGCATTTTTCTTTGGAATATTGGAAAAGGTTTCACTGGCAAAGTCTGTCTATAAGCTTTATTATCAGAAGAATGAGAAGCAGAGTTCCCTTCTGCTTGATGGCTCACTTTTTGTTGAACAAAATGTTTGTATTTCCTCCTTAGCCTGTTATGCATCAAAAAATATTCTGAATACAGATGGATACAGCAGCTTGAATCACACCTGCCTCTCGACATCCCCTGATTGCTGGAATAAATTTGCTAATCATTTACCACCAACTTTTAATATTTTGCCCATCTGTCACAGTTTTGTCAGGCTAAACTCTTTCTGTTGGTAGGAGTGCATATTTACTAATACAGGTCTTGGCTTCTTTCTCAGTGGCCAGGTTAGAAGCAAGCACACAATGTGCCCTTTCAATTAACAAATCCTGCTGTGGAGTACCAGTCCAGTTGCTTATCTGTGCCTTTATAAAATTAATACACTCTGTTTCTTCCAATTTCTCTGGTGCAATGGACAATCTCAGGTTTTCCCTATGTGCTCTGTCCTCTAATTCTACCACTTTTTGAAATATCTCTTCTTGAGCATGTTTCATACTCAGCCAGCTTTTTCTTCATTTCAACCTCTGATTTTTGCAGTTTTATCAGTTCATCTGAGTATATGTTTAAAGCTTCTTCCATTTTCCAGACTTTTGTTATTTGAGTTGATACACTCCTGCAATGTTTATTTTATTTTAATCATCTCTGAGCACATTTAACTAATTTTTCCTCTAGAATACTGGAAGCCATGTATTAACCAAAGCTGGACCTTGAACTTCTTTTTGCATAACAGCTGCAGGATTCTTCCCAGTCAGTGTTTTTCTTTACCTTTTCTGGTTGATCTTCTGTCAAAATCTCTTAGTTTCTTCTTTGCTGGCATCCAGGCAGTGTACATACTAACTAGTACCTGAATTTACTAAAATGAGTAGAGTTCCTGGCCCTTATCTCTCAGTTTATTTTTTCACACTGGGAGAGCTGAAATTAAGTTGTTGATGTGCACAGCCATCTTAGAAGCCCCACTTTGTCCTGATTGTTTGAATGAAGAAGTTGGGAGGAGGTTTTGAGCTGCTTCTTGTAAAATATACGGTGTTCTGGTAAATTGTTGTGGATTGCAGTCAATAAATGATGGCCATGTGTTTCAGACATTGTACCCTTCAAAAATGGTTGCCAATACAAAGCTTGTTATTCTAGCAATGTTCTAAGAATACAAGACAAATATTTAAAATCTTTTCCTGATTTTGGGTCTTTGTCTCTGATCTTTGAAGCTAAGAAGTTGAGAAGGCAGAGAGGAGTTGTACTGTGTGTTCTGACTGCAGTGAGCCGAGATACATTTCAGTGCTATTATTTTATGTATTTATCCAATCCTTAATTTCAACCAGGTATCTGAGGTTCCCACCATAGAAGAAGTAAGAACATCACTAAAGCAACTGAAGTCAGGGAAAGCAGCAGGTTCATATGAGGTTACTGCAGATATGATAAAGATGCTGGGGGAGTTATGGGATACATGGCTCCAGAAGGTACCCATAGCAGTAAGGAAATAAAGACGCATCCTGGATGACTTGTGAATAAGGATTCTAGTGCCAGAGTACAAGAACAAAGGTGACATTCACAATTCCAGACAGTATAGAGATATCATACTCATGAAACACTGCATGAAAGTTCTGGAGAGGGTGAATGATAAATTAATACACAAAGTAGTAGAAAGTAAAATGGAAGATGAGCGGTTCAGATTCAGATCAGGATGCAGCACAATAATGTCTGCCGTGAGATAGATAGTTGAGAAGAAGGTAGAGATGAGGAAAGAGTAAAACCAGACATTCATGGACTTGGAGAAAGCATATGACAAGGTCCCAAGGAAGCTGCAGTGGTTCGAAGTCCCAGAAAACTTGGTAGAACTAGTGCAAGGACGAAGACCCAATGACACTAAGTACAAACAGTGTTCAGACTCACAGAGAAGTTCCCAGTGGGAGAGGGTGTGCATCTGATTCCCCCATTTGCTGCCATTACATATGTCTTAACTGTACTTATTTTCATCTTGTGTGCCTTCAGTTTTTCATTCTGTTCTCCTGTCACTTGCTGAAATTCTTGTTCAGAGTCTGCCTGTAATGCCATATCATCTGCATACAGCAGCTTTGTTGATATGTCCCTTGCTTCATTTTGGCTCATTATGAATAGTATGAACAGCAAGTGGATCAGAGCAGAAGCGATGTCCTGAAAAAAGTTACACACCATTTTCTGCGTCTGGTTACAAAACATGTCTGTCACAATCTCACTCAGCTGGTCCTTCATTTTGTCAGGAGGTGGTGGAGGTCAATGTCACTGGCCCACCAAAATGACAGTGTGTGACAGTCCAGACCTCTCATCATCTGAAGCTGCTCCCTCTTCCTCAGACTGCAAATTCTCCAGCAGGTGTTGGGCACTTCATCTTCATTGTGCTCCATTTATAGGGGTCTGTCACATCATGCTGCCTAGGTAAGATGCAATGATTACAAACAGTGGACAAAATGAGCATTAAGTGACATAAAATTAAGACAGCAATTTGCAGTAAACAGTGTAATGCAACAGTACCCTCAACACTGTCAACTATACTTGCACATCATATTCCCATGAAAGTCATACAGAGATGTCTAAAGATATCAACACATAAGGGAAAGAGCAAAGCATGTGTTTTTTTTTTTTGACAGTGAACATTTATGACACTTATGATACTCAGTTTACACATTTTAGGTACCAGTATATGTCATGAAGAATATGATGTGTGAATCCCAATCAATTACTATGATATCCTAACTGCACATTGAAGTACTGTCTCACAAACAAAATGTTATGACTCATGTACAATAAATAACATTTACAGATAGAGATACAAAGGCTTTAAATACATATTTGTTACACACAAGATAATGTGCCAGTGCTGTATCCAGGACACATGTGCACCCAAATATGTCAAATCTAATTTTATATAGTCACATGCAAGAGTGACATAACACCCCTATAGGTCATCATGGATGTAAGCAGTGCACATTCAAAAAGCAAGTAAAGTGAGGGGATACAGGGTGATCCTAGACAAGACAGAGAATATTACAATAAATTTTACTCTAACAGAGCAAAAGGGGGAAATGTACCCATTAAGAGAAACCAAAGGTGATCCAGAAAGCTCAAGTCAGATCTGCTATCCCAATTGTAACCCAGAGGGTGACAGGACTAACAAGCAACAGAGTACAAAGAATTAGTCCAGATAAAATCACTTTAGCTCTCAGATCTAGGACACTCACTCTCTGATGCCTTCCCTGTGAGAGGAATAAAAATGCCTTGATGAAGTTTCAAGTAGATTATTCAGTTAAGTAGGTAGATTGACAAGTGTTCTTATTCTAGTACATTACACTCAACAGGTCAGTTATTTAAAGGCATTATAGACAATGATGGGAGGGTCCATGGGAGCTGATTGGAGGAAAATCTGGAAGATGGAAAAATAAGGAGCCAATCCCAAATCTTAGAGGTTAGTCCCTTAATGGAATATTCGTGAAAGACAAATGATGGTTTACCAACTCAGCAGCCTGTAGAACCTCATTCTTACTTACAAGGCTTTTATTTTTTATTTTGACAAGCAAAAAATTACAACCATACCTTTCAATCTCTTAGAGCAAGAAATCTGGACAAAGCCATAAACATAAGTGGGACAAAGACCCAAAAATAGGGGCAGTTTTTAAATATTGCTCTTACTAACTTAGAAAGTAGATAGAACAACAGATTTTGCATTAGCATGCATTTTCTGAAGGGTATAGAGTCTGAAACTCAAATGTCTGTCATTATTTTCTAACTTCAGTCTTTAATGATTTGCTGCTAATTTGCCAAAAAACACAATTTTATGAAAAATGGATCAAAAATACGAGACAAAAATCTGGACATTTTGTGAAAATCTGTACAGTTGAGAGGTATGACATTGACAACACATTGTGAGTTATCATTACAGAACTTTATTTTAGAAAACACATTCACTTGACCTTTATTGGGTCTGTTTAATAAAGTGGATTGTAGAGTGGTTTACAGTTTAATCATTGAAAATGCCTGCTTTTACAAGGCTATCAGCAGACATTATTAGCCTGTGCTGTATCACATGTAATATGAGAAGCTGTGTCTGTCTTTGTGGGGCTTATATTCCTTGAAGCAAATTATGAAAGATTTATTACAGAAAATTTTCAAGTCTGAGTTGCGCTTATCAATGCCTGCATCACAGGATCTTGTCACTATATGGACTATTCACATCAACATTTGTACTGCACATTATATAGAACACAGGCAATGTCCTACACAGTGGTTCATTCTATATATACCCACTCATGTTCTTACCATGCAAGAACAGGTATATATAGAATGAACCATTGTACAGGACACTGCCTATGTAGCAATTCTATATACATATGCAGTACAAATGTTGATATGGTAGCCCACAATAGTGACAACACTGTAAAGCCATTAACATGCATGTAATATCAACCATGACAAGATACCACACATACAAAATATAACAACAGACATGCAACACACATAATCCTTGTGATTTATATGTAGTACTAAATGATGTGTGACCACTATTTAGGTCATTACTCAAAAAAATGATGTACACATCTGGAACATTGCAAAGGTATTTTACATACAATCAGTTGCACTACTTGAAATATGTAAATAAGTTTATGGCTGACTTGAAAATGTGTAGAAAATACAAAAGGTTATGTAGTAACTGATGCTGCATGAAGGGTGGACATACATATGTATTTACATATATTGTGGGAAAATGGTACAGCTAATCTGCAAGACTGGCAAAAGTTATATGTTTTCAATTCATGCAACCATCTGAAAAGATGATATTCTCTCTATCTCACTCCCATCTCTGCTCCTCCAGGTATTGCATGCAATCGATCATCATGTCTCCATTTCTTGCAAAATCTTTCTGGCCTGTTAGGAGGTACATGAAAATAAAACCATTTAGACTAAAGTATGGAATATGGTGTCAGTAATAATAAATCTATGTTGTTCAAACATTAAAACATTGCTTAAAATTAGTGTTGCACAAGAACTGACTCTTCCAGGAGTTGCACTGCCATGTCTACACCCATGGTCAGATGCACTGCTGCTACCTGAATGTGACTGATGTCTGCTGGATAACTCCCTTCATGAGGACATCCAGGACCATAATCCCATGGCCTGCCATGTCTGGGTGTGGACAGCTCAACCACTAATGGATCAGTGGAAGTACTGCTACTGTGGGAGCATGATTGGGCACTGCTACGTTGGCTAAAGCAGATGATGTGGCTGACCTACACCCATGAGGATGCTGTCTCCCTCCCAGCAGACATTCCATCACAGACACCACTCACTCTAATGTGTCATTCATCTGATCTATTGAATCAGCAACACAGTGGAGGCAGTCATGCATGTCAGCCTGTGCCACATCTACAACCCTAAGCATTTCTCTGGACAACCTATGGGAATGTGCCTGTGCCTCCATGATGGCTCTAAACATACATTGAGTGGCACGGGAAGAGACACTTGGATCAGGTGAAGGTGGACAGCAGGCCTCCTCCGAGCACCCCTAATAACCCTCCTGCATGGAATCTCGGCCACACTTTGGCTATGGCCAGAGTCAACAGGCACTGAAGCCATAGAACCACACTTCTCTGATCAATTGTCTTGTCCTCCACCTGTCCAATATCTGAGGGTTCACTGGAATGGGTAAGCATAGGCCTTCTAGCTGTATGCAATGGAATTTCAAGGGATGGCTGTATGTCAGCCTCAGTATCAGATTCAATCTCTTCAACCCCTGACTGTGCCTCTGTTTGGCCACCATCATCATCATCATAGTCTGCTAATACCCTGACATCAGGTGGTAGGAGTCCAACACTTCCACTGTCAGGATCGCCTTTGATAATAAGCAACAAACACAGGAACTATTAATACCTAAACTACTATAGTCCAATATATATTAACAACATAACAGTGGTGCCATTATTAGACAGTACAGCAATACACACAACAGTCCTGATATCAACATCACACACTAAAATATTTCTTTGAATTGCTCATCAGTACTGACAAAAAATGTTTGGCTTACCATGTGCAAATGATGGTATGCTCCATATGCCAGATGGTCCTGGAAGAGGTTAAGCAAAAGGTAAGGACAACATCATCACAATTAACAGTAACACAGGGGTAATACTTTTTCCCCTTTATATGTCCATTAACTATACTTTCAACAAGAACTTGGATGACAAGTCCAACCTAAACCCATGTGTAATCAAGCAGAATGCGTTGTTAACTGTAGCAATCTTCGATATCCCCAAAAACAAATTTCTTGTGAAACAGAAATAACATATTGATTTAAATTGTTTTACTATACAACAGTATTTAACAACTGAGATACAAAAGCCTACCTGTAAGCTTCTCCTGGGACATGCTTGCTGTCCCTGAAACAGTAGCACCAATGTCAAGGACCTGCTGTTTTGCACTTTCCTGGGAGCTTTCTGGATCCTTGACAGTGGATAGGAACTCTTCATTTGGTGATAGTGGTGGCTCTGTAGCAGCCCCCCCCCCCAGTACCCATCCATTCACGGGCAACTGCAGCTGCTCTCCTCTGTGCAGGTGAGATCATGTCAGTGGCCCTGTGGCTCACCTGATCATATATCCTGCTGTGGCCGCCTACTTCTTAAACATCTGCAACTATCTGCTGCCAAATTTGCATTCTGCCTGACATATTTCCATGTCTCATCTCAGGCAGGAAGGCACCATGCCACCTAAAAGCTTCCACAATGACCTGACAGAAGGATAATACACATAACTACAAAATAACTATTCCAAGATAAAACAGAAAAGGTGGCATCTCAGTATTACCCACTGGGAGAAACATAAAACAGTCTAGAGACCTGAAATATGAACAACAAGATGGATGCAAGAAAAGGAGAATAACAATAGCAACATATCCTGGTTTGTGCAATAACAGAAATTCAGCTTTACACCCCACCCCCAAAAGAACAGGCAAATACATTTTGCTAACAAACATCTTTGAAATGCTATAAGTGCTATCAAATGAACTGTCCCTGAAACATGTCTACAGATTTAACACAGAGCATTCCATTTTAAGGTGTTGCATGCTAATCATGTATACCTGTGAGATGCCCTGACAAACATGGCCCATCCCATCAATACACTTCTAACTAATGCATACAGATAAAAGTGTAGCATTGCCTCATCAATATATATATATATATATATATATATATATATATATATATATATATATATGAAACTATTAAACAGATTTTTCTTAATTACATTTCCACGATATGCAGTATATAGCTGACAAAATGCAAGCATACTTTCTCAAGTTCAACAGTCTTCTCTGCAGATATATCCCAAAGTAATAACCTCTTTACTGTGTTCTCCACATAAACAAGTCTCATCACCTTCAGTTTCCATAACTACACAGTTGCCTTTTTATGGTGTCAGGGCTGTCAGTGTGGTGAAAATGCAAGTATCTCATTAGAACTGCTGAATCCCAAATATTTGCTCTGTGTTGTAGATGTAAACATAGTGCAGGCAGTCCCTCAGTGTTTGTTTTTAATGGATTGCAACTGTGAATGATTACTGGTAGGGAAAAGGAAAACACAACAGCAGTGCAAACTGCCCTACATCCAGTGGTTGTGTCAGGTTAGACTTACAAAGTGTTAGATGTAATTTTGTCAAGGCTGGAAATGTAAACAAGCAGCACTCAAATCACAGGTTATGTTCATTAACATCCAACCTCCCCTTCATTTGTTGGCAACTGCATATTATATTATTGCCATTTAATATCTTCAGACATTTTTAGGGCAATGATATAGAATGGACTATAGACTGCATGACCCAGATTACTGGTCAGATAAGAGAAGAATAAGCAACAATCACAGAGAGGTAAGACAGAGCTGCATATTTGCAAGCAATACTCATAACTGGTTGTCTGATCACTCCGTGCACTACATCCAAAATTAATAAATGTACAAATAACTGTTATATGGTTTCATATTACTGTAGATGATGTTGCAGGATGATTTCAGTTTCTTACTGCAGAGGTGTTTGTGTGGCAAAGAGGGATAAGGCACCTTTACTGTGTTCTGAAGGTTCCTTGGAGAGAGTTCAAATCCAGAGCTATGTAGAACTATTTCATGTGTACTAACATGTTGTAGTGTGTATGTCATAGATTGCTTTTCTTCATGTCTACTACTTTTCCTTTTTTTTCTTTGTTTTTTTGGGGGGGCAGTGTTTGCGCAATGCTCGGCTTAGCACAAACATGGGAAACAGAGATAAAAATGAATGTTAGGTTTGGCTGTGCTTATCTAGTTTGCCCAAAGCATGGCAGTGCACAAACTGGACTACTGGCCCACCCAGGAAGCAGACAGAACACCTGCAAACAGGGAGTCTGTAAAAGGGCAAAGGTCAAAAACAATACATTGTTGCAATTTTTTGTTTTCCATTGTGTAACTTCATTTAGCAGCATTGTGCTGGGTTGCACAGCAGCTAGCAACATTCCCCAACACCTGCAGACAGGACTCAGACAGCCAATAATTGAAACCAGATACATTCGATTGATTCTGTTGGGCACTGCACAAACATGCTAAGCAGCATTGTGTGGCCATTAATACAGAGACCTCAAGTATGATTAGGAAATTAGAGAGCATCATATGACTAGTCTTGTGGCAGCAGGTGTAAGTTTAAGGCTGGAGTACAGATGGTCCTAGATTCTAGTACAGAGTGTGCAACATATTTTTACTGTTGTGACAGTGCAGTTTATAGCAATGGAGTGAAAAATAAACAAGTGCTATTTCAACATTCTTATGGCAACAGGTGTAAGTGCAGGACTGCCATACACATGTTGCTGGGTTCTAATACAGGATATTCCATATACTTTTATTGTTGTTCTACTTCCCATTATATTCACTCTCACTTATAACACTTTAGATAGTGAAGTTGATATGACTTATATGTATGAGGAATAAGACACCATTATTACGTTTTCAGATGTATGACTGAGGGAATACTGTCTACTATATTGCTGTAAGTATAATTCTGCTATCTGGACTTGCATGGCCTTCATAATTACATAAGACATATATACAATTGGATCTATATCTAATAACCTTGTCAGGTCACACACACATACACGTGTAACAGCTCAAACTGTCACCTGTATTTATGTATAATTCCTGATTATATCTGAGCAGCACTTCTGTAGCAAAGGTGGAAAATCAACATTGTGGAATAAATTGTTTTGTCCCTTGTTTCTAGGTTTGAATCCGACAGTGTAAAAATCAGTTTTCCTCAGTCTATAAAGGCAAAAACAAATGTGTCAGGTCATTGCATATATGCACCCAGTGCATGTCTGCAAACTTATCTCCCCTAACAGTTATCTTCCAATTTCCAATATATATTTCCAGGCTAGATCAGTAGACAGCCCTCAAACTAAGGTCAAGTGTCAGATTAACCTTCCAGTTTCAAAAATTGCATTCCTCCCTGGTTGGCATTGTTGCTGTCTGCTTAACATTGTGCAAATGTGGTTGGCATCGTTGCTCGGGTTTGCTCACTACCAGTAAATGCGATAACTGGAATTGGCAGGAAAGCATCAGTTTCCATTGCTCTAGTTCAGCTGATAGACATGGCTGGCATTAGAGAGGAAGGTATCATGTTTAGGACACATATGTTGGGTGTCCAGAATATTTATTCGAATCCTGGTAAAGCATCACAGCCACAGGCTTATGCAGGGGGTCTATTCTGCCTCCCAGTATACATCTAAGGCATGGAATAGTGGGTTTCAGGCTGTATCCAATGCCACTGGCATCCCATGCACTGGACAGCAGTGTAGGCATCATTTTAAAGACCTACACAGGTGAAAAAGAGATACCCTCAACCATAGGTTGAATGGGTTTGAGACTGTGGACATCCCACAGCTGTGTAAGTATGACAATAAGAGAGTACTTGTAAGATTTAGAAAGCTTAATATAGGCAAGACTGGTATGCATAATGCTCTTCTGTTCTTTTCTGTTCTTTCCCCAGCTGCCACTGAACATGAGTTCAATAGGCAGGCTCATGTTGCTAGAATGGAGAGACTGAGGGAAGCAAGTGGCATGTATGCAGCAGAAGAGAAGTGTTATTGCAGCTTTAAAAGTTAAAGACAGCTTTTTGGGGTCTTATATACAGTTGTATCAAATTTAGCATGCATACCCAACTGTACAAGCAAGTACGCCTGCATTAGTCTGTAGCACAAAACAATTGTAGGAGTCAAATATTAGACTGTAGTCAGAGGTTGTGGGTTCAAATACCACAATTCACTACTATACAATACTGTTAGTTCTTTAATAATATTTACATTAAATTCAAAACTCTATACCAGTGGCACAAATGCCCTGCTGTAAACTGTAATCTGTATAACTGAAACATGCATATGTGCAATGTATATACACTTCAAGGATTACTTGCAGCAATCTGTAGTATAGTGTTTATCTGTTAGGACATATAATTAAATGTAAAACTTCAAATAAAAGAGCTGAATAATTGTGTTAATGCATTGTATTTCATATATGATTGTACTAATTTTATCTCTTTTTTTCTCTCACCCCACCCTTATCTTTCTTTTTTCTTTTTCTTTTCTATTATGTGTCATCAAAATGTCTCCATATCATCCATGTGTACCACATCACTAAATGGTACACAGCACAGCGAGGTAGGCCAGCCCCTATGGATCAGCCTGCCTATGCTCCACCAGCTCCAGCACCGATGCCCAGTACATCTGGGATTGAACCTGGCAGGACTGCCTCTGTTGCCCCTGCACTACCTGTGCCCTCAGGTAATACTGCCCTGGAAGGTGATGTAGTGGCACCCTCAGGGAGCAGTGGTGGAGGTGGCCATTTCATCACCCACTAGGAGATGCCAGAGTTGGTGCATAAGGTCATACTCATCATTGACATATGCCTACACCAGATGGAGAGGCTGCTTTCCCTCATGGTCAATAGGGAGAAGACATCAAGCAGTCCAACCACCAGCAGAGGAAGGGGACAGTGATGACAGTCCAGTGAGCAAGGACTTGATTCTCACTGTCTCCAAGCTTGATGGGCATGAGCCTGTGTTGTCCCTTCCCTCACCTCAGTCATGGTGTCCCCTAACCTTTTGTGTCCCTCACCATCCCTGTCTGTTGTCTTGTTTGTCTTGTTCCTTTGCATTTGCTTCCACACCTTCCCAACTTACCTAACCCAAACATACCTACATAGGTTCATAGGTGTTTACTAGGCTAACAACAAGAAGGGCCTTTTTAAGCCTAGCCATGCATCTTAAATCTCTAACCTGGGATGAATTTATGGTTTCCCATCCAATTGTCCAAGTTGCACTTGAATTATATTAGGGAGAAAGTTTGCTTCACATGGATGGGGAGCCTGTTCCATAGACAGGGTAGTCGCTAGGATAAATACCTATCTCTCCAGCCGGTCCTAATTATATCACAAGTTTAAGTCTTTAGAACAGGTAATTCTGGCACTGTTTGTTTTGTGGATATGCAGGAGGTCCATCAGAGTGGGGTCTGACAATGCCCTGTATGCCAGGCATAGATCTCCCCTCAAAAGCCTGTAGGAGACAGAATAAAGGGATAGGGCCTTGAGGCAGTCTGCATAGGACATATTACTTATGCTCTGTATTCTTTTAGTGAGGAAACTCTGTGGACATTTCAGTTGTTGGATACCATGAAAATGAAATGAACACCACAAAGTACACTTCACCGTCCAACGAGTGAGCAGCCTTAATTTATTGATACAATGTTAAGTTCCACGACTAAGCACTTTCACCAGTAATCTGGCTTCATCAGAGTCATTTTCTTACAAATCCATTTAGTTTATAACACATAAAATCTACTCTCATTGTTTAAAACTAATGCCACCTACCAAAACTATCTACATACTTAATTCTTTTTTAAAAATATATGTCCATACATAAATATATTTATCTAAACAATTTAAACTATCTTCTATTTTTTAAAAAACTGTAATGCATGTAAAAATTGTTGCATAAATAATTTAACTGTACAATTATATTGTCATAAAATACATATTAAAATGTATTTTGAATTCAAAACCATACCAGTTCGTCAACAATTGTGTATTTTGATACTGTTTAATCAAGACCCCTCATAAAACCATTAAAAAATAGTAATGAATCTTTCAAAGTACATCACATAAAATCCACATTTCAAATTTGCTGGGACCTAAGCTTCAACATTGGTTTAAGTGAAATGTGGTCATTTAAACCAGGAGGCCTACAAGCATCTAATCTAATCTGCCATTCCGCCTCCAATGCCCCCACCTTATTAACTATATCACCCACTTCATCACAATCTAATACACGCCCAATGACAAAAAATACAAATTTCTTAAATTCTGTACATTTAACACTGTGCAAATAAAGTGCATTGTGCATGTCTCTCTTATTTATGGATCTGATGTGTTCTGAAACCCTGTCCCGTAACCTCCTTATGGTCTTACCCACATAATATGCATCACAGGAGGTACAAGTCACCAAATAAACCAAATTTTTTGTACAACAGTTACATTGGCCAGGACAGGGAATTGTGTATTTGTAACCACTCACACAAACATATGTGCTCTCATTGATGAATCTGCACCATCTACAAAAACCACACTTTTTCATAATGGATTTAAAACTATTCTTAGTCTTCTTTTCAAAAATACCTTTTAGATTTTCTCCCCTACTATATACAATCACTGGCTCCATACCTAATATATTTTTAACTTCTTCACTCAAAGAAAAATTCCATATGCCCTTTACAATTTCCATCAATTCAGGCGTCCTATGATTATATTTCAATACCAGTCGTGCCTCCCCACATTTCTCTGATCCATTAATTTTGTATTCTTTCATTGATGTTGCCCCCGAATGTAAAATTGGGGCATATTTGCCACCCCTTTCCCTGAATACATCTCTTCTAACACTTAGGAGTAATTTCAATGGGTATCCACGATCTAGGAACATTCCAATCAGTTTGAATATCTCTACTCTAAAAATGGCTTCATCACTAACCAACCTAGATGTTCTCACCATTTGCCCTTTAATTACTCCTTTACGCTGGTGGAAGGGGTGACAACTACTGAAGTGCAACATTGAATTAGAATAATTCTCCTTTCTATAGATGTTGCTTTCAAAACCCCCCACTATTTTACTAATTGTCAAATCCAAGAAATTAATCTTGTCTTCATTCCAAGAGAAGGTGAACTTCAAGAAATTAGTTGTTTCACCCAAAAATTCCACAAATTCAACAGCTGATTGTTCATCCCCCTTCCATAAAATCAATATGTCATCCAAAAATCTGTTGTACATTAATATATTGTCAAAATACTTTTTGGAAGAAAAGATGTGTGCTCTTTCCCATGAGAGCAAAACTGCATTTGCGAAAACCGGGGCACATCTTGCTCCCATTGCAACACCTGACACCTGTTGAAATAACTCACCTTCAAAAGAAATGAAATTGTTCTTCAGAACCAACTCCATCAATCCAAGTAACAAATTAGCATTTACCCCTTCAATCAAATCTAATCCTGACTGGTGTGGAATGACTGAGAATAGATTCACAACATCAATCGTCAGGAAACCAAAACTACAATTCCCTATCTCCAATTCCTTGAGCCTATCAAGGCAGTGCCACGAGTCCCTAATAATATGCACAGCAGCACTAATAACAGGTTTTACTAAAACATCAATGAACGCTGCTAGGGCTTCTGTTTTTGATCACCTGGCCGACACTATAGGCCTAAATTGTAGTCTATCAGTTCCTTTGTGAACCTTTGGGATACCAAACAAACTAGGCACTCTTGGATACTTCACATTCAAATAGTCATATTCCACCTCATTAATAGTACCCTGAAACAAGGCATCTTGTAAAAATACATCAATTTTAAGATATGCTCTATTAATCTCGCTTCTAGAAACACTAACATAAGTATCATCGCTGTTTAGAATGGCAGAAATTTCAGAAATATAATCAATTTTAGACATTACTACCATCCCTCCCCCTTTGTCCGGCTTCATAAATCTATATTCACCAGATTTTTTGAGGGAATCTAACAGTTCTCTCTCCAGTTTTGAGAGGTTATCTTTAACCAAACAAAAATTGTTTAAATTTCTCCGCAACTGCGTTTCCACTAGTTTCTCAAAACATAATATATCCGGACTAAAAGGAGGCATAAATGTACTTTTCCTAGTACTCATATTTCTTCTATCTAAAGCCCTCCCATCTGATGCAAAAAACATATTTAAATGCAATTGTCTAGTAAAAAGTTTGAAGTCAGTTAAAACCTGAGCTATATCTAATTTAAACATCGGTACAAAATTTACACCTTTACAAAATAATTCAAAGTGCATTTCACCTATTACCAAATCAGTGTAGTTGTAAATACAATAACCTTTTTTCTTAACCACCTGGTGGTTTATACCTTCAATGATTACCATCCCATTAGCCTCATCAGCAAGCGTGGATGGGTCACCAACATTGTTCGCTTCAAAATTTTCAGCATTCTCAGATTCATGCACATTTTCCTTATTCACACTTCTAAACACATCATAAACAGGTTTAACATCATTTGAAAGACACAAATAATCACTGATTGTATTTTCATAGCTTGTAGTCTCACTTGTCCCAGCAGATTCATCCTGATAACAATTCAATACCTCCCTCTCCTGTTCACTCTCCCACCCCGATTGTGAATTCTCTGTGAGTCCCCCACAGTCCTGTCCCTGTCCCGTAGCCTCTCGGATCTTCGAGGCCCATTCTCCATTTCTAAAAAATCATCACCCACCACAGGCTCATTATTATAATCAGTGTCAATACAATCATTCAGTACATTTTCATCATCCACCCTGTAACCGTGTGGTTTGAACCCAGGGGGATATGCACACTTGTTTTTATAGTCTAAAATGTCTCTGTCAAGCTTCTTTTTCTTAGTCGCTGTATTTTTAACAACAAACGATTCAACATTTCTGAAGACCCTTTCAAAGTTAGTCTGATACTGTTCATATAAAAGGTCAGATGTGATACTCACATGAAGACGACTGATTTGTTCTTTCAACTCAACCAATTTAACCTCATTGTTCCGTATAATGATGTCCAAAATGTCCATCCCCATCTTGTTGTACAAAGCAATAAGCTCGCGAAAGGCCGCAGAGCCTTCATCAATCCCCATGGGTCTCTTCCAAATACGTAGACCCTTGGGCACCTGGTTTAGTTCCTTTGATTTCTTTAGAAACATACTATCAGGTTGAATGGAATGAAATTTGGTGCATACCTTCTCATACTGAAAAATCTGCTCCTTCAGGCAGGGAAGCGATGTCACTCTAGTGTTCAAGGCAACCGCTTCACTAAAGAGTGGTGCCTGAAACCAGGACGTGAGGTCAAAACATCCCTCCAGTGTTCCTCTATTCGGGACTTCACCGGTCGTCACAATGTTTGTGCTCCGTTGCTGAGAACCAGCTACACTCGCAAAAGTATTACCTCCCGTACGTTGGCCTGGTGGAATAGACTCCAGGGGGGAATGTAAAGTAAAAAGTTGAACCTGCGAATCATTCGGACTCACCGGTCTGGCTCCCGGATCATCTGTTTTGTTGTCAGCGTAAACTTTAATTAGTTTATCAACTACGGTGGCCAGTTCCTTTAGAATCACCTCCATCTAACCGTTGTTCTCACCCAACGTGGAAGGGAAGTGTCCCAGTGGCAGTGTACACAAATAGAAAACGAAATTCCACCCACAAGGGCTGATACCATGAAAATGAAATGAACACCACAAAGTACACTTCACCGTCCAACGAGTGAGCAGCCTTAATTTATTGATACAATGTTAAGTTCCATGACTAAGCGCTTTCACCAGTAATCTGGCTTCATCAGAGTCGTTTTCTACAAATCCATTTAGTTTATAACACATAAAATCTACTCTCATTGGTTAAAACTAATGCCACCTACCAAAACTATCTACATACTTAATTGGTTTTTAAATATATGTCCATACATAAATATATTTATCTAAACAATTTAAACTATCTTCTATTTTTTAAAAAACTGTAATGCGTGTAAAAATTGTTGCATAAATACAAACTAAATGGATTTGTAAGAAAACGACTCTGATGTGGTGTTAATTTCATTTTCATGGTATTAGCCCTTGTGGGTGGAATTTCGTTTTCTATTTGTGTACACTGCCACTGGGACACTTCCCTTCCATGTTGGGTGAGAACAACGGTTAGATGGAGGTGATTCTAAAGGAACTGGCCACCGTAGTTGATAAACTAATTAAAGTTTACGCTGACAACAAAACAGATGATCCAGGAGCCGGACCGGTGAGTCTGACTGATTCGCAGTTTCAACTTTTTACTTTACATTCCCCCCTGGAGTCTATTCCACCAGGCCAACATACGGGAGGTAATACTTTTGCGAGTGTAGCTGGTTCTCAGCAATGGAGCACAAACATTGTGACGACCGGTGAAGTCCCGAATAGAGGAGCACCGGAGGGACATTTTGACCTCACATCCTGGTTTCAGGCACCACTCTTTGGTGAAGCGGTTGCCTTGAACACTAGAGTGACATCGCTTCCCTGCCTGAAGGAGCAGATTTTTCAGTATGAGAAGGTATGCACCAAATTTCGTGCCATTCAACCTTATAGTATGTTTCTAAAGAAATCAAAGGAACTAAATCAGGTGCCCAAGGGTCTACGTATTTGGAAGAGACCCATGGGGATTGATGAAGGCTCTGCGGCCTTTCGCGAGCTTATTGCTTTGTACAACAAGACGGGGATGGACATGTTGGACATCATTATACAGAACAATGAGGTTATATTGGTTGAGTTGAAAGAACAAAATCAGTCGTCTTCATGTGAGTATCACATCTGACCTTTTATATGAACAGTATCAGACTAACTTTGAAAGGGTCTTCAGAAATGTTGAATCGTTTGTTGTTAAAAATACAGCGACTAAGAAAAAGAAGCTTGACAGAGACATTTTAGACTATAAAAACAAGTGTGCATATCCCCCTGGGTTCAAACCACACGGTTACAGGGTGGATGATGAAAATGTACTGAATGATTATAGTGACACTGATTATAATAATGAGCCTGTGGTGGGTGATGATTTTTTAGAAATGGAGAATGGGCCTCGAAGATCCGAAAGGCATTGGAACAGGGACAGGACTGTGGGGGACTCACAGCGAATTCACAATCGGGGTGGGAGAGTGAACAGGAGAGGGAGGTATTGAATTGTTATCAGGATGAATCTGCTGGGACAAGTGAGACTACAAGCTATGAAAATACAATCAGTGATTATTTGTGTCTTTCAAATGATGTTAAACCTGTTTATGATGTGTTTAGAAGTGTGAATAAGGAAAATGTGCATGAATCTGAGAATGCTGAAAATTTTGACGCGAACAATGTTGGTGACCCATCCACGCTTGCTGATGAGGCTAATGGGATGGTAATCATTGAAGGTATAAACCACCAGGTGGTTAAGAAAAAAGGTTATTGCATTTACAACTACACTGATTTGGTAATAGGTGAAATGCACTTTGAATTATTTTGTAAAGGTGTAAATTTTGTACCGATGTTTAAATTAGATATAGCTCATGTTTTAACTGACTTCAAACTTTTTACTAGACAATTGCATTTAAATATGTTTTTTGCATCAGATGGGAGGGCTTTAGATAGAAGAAATATGAGTACTATTGATGTTACAAATGTGTTGAAAAGGAAAAGTACATTTATGCCTCCTTTTAGTCCGGATATATTATGTTTTGAGAAACTAATGGAAACGCAGTTGCGGAGAAATTTAAACAATTTTTGTTTGGTTAAAGATAACCTCTCAAAACTGGAGAGAACTGTTAGATTCCCTCAAAAAATCTGGTGAATATAGATTTATGAAGCCGGACAAAGGGGGAGGGATGGTAGTAATGTCTAAAATTGATTATATTTCTGAAATTTCTGCCATTCTAAACAGCGATGATACTTATGTTAGTGTTTCTAGAAGCGAGATTAATAGAGCATATCTTAAAATTGATGTATTTTTACAAGATGCCTTGTTTCAGGGTACTATTAATGAGGTGGAATATGACTATTTGAATGTGAAGTATCCAAGGGTGCCTAGTTTGTTTGGGATCCCAAAGGAACTGATAGACTACAATTTAGGCCTATAGTGTCGGCCAGGGGATCAAAAACAGAAGCCCTAGCAGCGTTCATTGATGTTTTAGTAAAACCTGTTATTAGTGCTGCTGTGCATATTATTAGGGACTCGTGGCACTGCCTTGATAGGCTCAAGGAATTGGAGATAGGGAATTGTAGTTTTGGTTTCCTGACGATTGATGTTGTGAATCTATTCTCAGTCATTCCACACCAGTCAGGATTAGAAATGTTCTATGAAGCTATAATTGAGAGTGGTTTGATTGAAGGGGTAAATGCTAATTTGTTACTTGGATTGATGGAGTTGGTTCTGAAGAACAATTTCATTTCTTTTGAAGGTGAGTTATTTCAACAGGTGTCAGGTGTTGCAATGGGAGCAAGATGTACCCCGGTTTTCGCAAATGCAGTTTTGCTCTCATGGGAAAGAGCACACATCTTTTCTTCCAAAAAGTATTTTGACAATATATTAGTGTACAACAGATTTTTGGATAACATATTGATTTTATGGAAGGGGGATGAACAATCAGCTGTTGAATTTGTGGAATTTTTGGGTGAAACAACTAATTTCTTGAAGTTCACCTTCTCTTGGAATGAAGACAAGATTAATTTCTTGGATTTGACAATTAGTAAAATAGTGGGGGGTTTTGAAAGCAACATCTATAGAAAGGAGAATTATTCAAATTCAATGTTGCACTTCAGTAGTTGTCACCCCTTCCACCAGCGTAAAGGAGTAAGTAAAGGGCAAATGGTGAGAACATCTAGGTTGGTTAGTGATGACGCCATTTTTAGAGTAGAGATATTCAAACTGATTGGAATGTTCCTAGATCGTGGATACCCATTGAAATTACTCCTAAGTGTTAGAAGAGATGTATTCAGGGAAAGGGGTGGCAAATATGCCCCAATTTTACATTCGGGGGCAACATCAATGAAAGGATACAAAATTAATGGATCAGAGAAATGTGGGGAGGCACGACTGGTATTGAAATATAATCATAGGACGCCTGAATTGATGGAAATTGTAAAGGGCATATGGAATTTTTCTTTGAGTGAAGAAGTTAAAAAGATATTAGGTATGGAGCCAGTGATTGTATATAGTAGGGGAGAAAATCTAAAAGGTATTTTTGAAAAGAAGACTAAGAATAGTTTTAAATCCATTATGAAAAAGTGTTGCTTTTGTAGATGGTGCAGATTCATCAATGAGAGCACATATGTTTGTGTGAGTGGTTACAAATACACAATTCCCTGTCCTGGCCAATGTAACTGTTGTACAAAAAATTTGGTTTATTTGGCGACTTGTACCTCCTGTGATGCATATTATGTGGGTAAGACCATAAGGAGGTTACGGGACAGGGTTTCAGAACACATCAGATCCATAAATAAGAGAGACATGCACAATGCACTTTATTTGCACAGTGTTAAATGTACAGAATTTAAGAAATTTGTATTTTTTGTCATTGGGCGTGTATTAGATTGTGATGAAGGGGGTGATATAGTTAATAAGGTGGGGCATTGGAAGCGGAATGGCAGATTAGATTAGATGCTTGTAGGCCTCCTGGTTTAAATGACCACATTTCACTTAAACCAATGTTGAAGCTTAGGTCCCAGCAAATTTGAAATGTGGATTTTATGTGATGTACTTTGAAAGATTCATTACTATTTTTCAATGGTTTTATGAGGGGTCTTGATTAAACAGTATCAAAATACACAATTGTTGACGAACTGGTATGGTTTTGAATTCAAAATACATTTTAATATGTATTTTATGACAATATAATTGTACAGTTAAATTATTTATGCAACAATTTTTACATGCATTACAGTTTTTTAAAAAATAGAAGATAGTTTAAATTGTTTAGATAAATATATTTATGTATGGACATATATTTTTAAAAAAGCAATTAATTATGTAGATAGTTTTGGTAGGTGGCATTAGTTTTAACCAATGAGAGTAGATTTTATGTGTTATAAACTAAATGGATTTGTAAGAAAACGACTCTGATGAAGCCAGATTACTGGTGAAAGCGCTTAGTCGTGGAACTTAACATTGTATCAATAAATTAAGGCTGCTCACTCATTGGACGGTGAAGTGTACTTTGTGGTGTTCATTTCATTTTCATGGTATCAGCCCTTGTGGGTGGAATTTCGTTTTCCAGTTGTTGGATACGCCTGGTTAGATACATACCAAAGGGGACATTGTACTCAATGGTAGGTCTGATGAATGCTGAATACAGTGGAGCAATGACTTCCTTGGACTTAGATGCCATACCTTTGTTTATAAGTTGCGCAACATAGAATGATTTCCTCACCACTGTAGACAGGTGATTATCAAAAGCTAGATTACAATCTATGTGTGTCCCTAAGTCCCTGACTACTGGGTCAACTCCAAGGGGTGTGTTGCCAATATGATAGTTACCAGGGATGGTTGACTTCCCAAAGGATATTATTATGCATTTCATGGCATTTAGTTTTAGTTTATGACTCTAGCACCAGTTGTTTGTCTTTGACAACCCCTCCTGGAGAACATTTGTGCCAGTGTGAGATTCAATGACAGCTCCTAATTTGCAATCATCTGCAAATTTAGTCAGCCAGAGACAATTGACATCGGCATTAACTTATGAGAAGTAAATGCCAAAAAGGACCAGTCCAAGTAATGAGGGACTCCACTTGATACTGGCCTCTTTGTAGAGGTGGACTCCCAATTCTAACTTCCTGGGTCCTGTCTGTGAGCCACTTGGCTATCCACTGGGTGACATATGGGTTTGCACCTAACCTCTTGAGTCTGTCAACAATGCCTGAATGGGGTATTGTGTCAAATGCCTTGCCCAGGTCAAGGTAGGCAATGTGAACAATTTTGCCTCATCCATTGCTTTGGTGACCTTCTCAAAGAAGTCCACCAGGATGTGTAAACATGATCTGCCCTTTACAAACCAAACTGGGTTGAGTTCAGTGTCTGGAGGTTTACTATATCTCTACTGAACATCTTCATCATAATTATTTCCATGGCTTTACATATAAGACTAGTGAGACTTATGGGTCTGCAGTTTCCAGGGTCTGTAGCTGGCCCACCTTTGTGCAGAGGGATGACTGTTGCCTTTCTCCATTCATGAGACATGAAGCCTGTTTGGAGGCTACAGTTAAATAATAATTCCAGAGGCCCTGATAGGTCATGTTTCATGCTATTTAAAAGGCATCCTGGGATATTGTCTGGGCCCATTGATGCAGCATTCTTGGTCTTAGAGACAACATTAAGGACCTGTTCCCTAGTGACAGTAGAGGGAGTTATCTTCTTCTTCATTCGGCTTTTTCCCGGTTAGGGATCACCACAGTGGATCATCTGTCCACTCATGATTGGCAGTGGAGTTTTACAGTATCGAGTTGCCAGCCCAGCACCCAACTTTCCACAGAAGGCACACACATGCACACACTCACACCTAGGGCCAATTTAGAGTGTCCAATTCACCTACTGCGTGTCTTTGGGATGTGGGAGGAAACCGGAGCATCCGGAGGAAACCCACGCGACCCCAGGGAGGACATGCAGACTCCGCAAAGAAGGCACCCCAGCCGAGGATCGAACCAGAGAACCTTTTGCTGTGAGGCGGCAACCTAACCGCTGCACCACTGTGGCTGATGATATTTCCTAAGGGAAGGTGGGGGGGAGTAAAGTTGGAGCTGAATTTATCAGCCAGGAGGTTTGCTATATCTTCTGGCTCAGTATAGGTTGTTCCATTTACAATGAGCTCTGCACACAATTGTGTATTGCCTTTGAGGATGTGGGCATAGCTAAAGGATGCTTTGTGGTTGTCCTTGGCCTGGGAGGCCAAACGTACCTCAAATTTGGCTTTGGTAGACTTTATTTGTCCTCTGAGTTGTTTGTTTAGTTTAATGAGAGTGTTATTTTATCCTGCTGGGTGCAGCACCTCTTAATTTTTGCCATGATTTTCTTCCTCCTGTTATACATCCAATTGATTTTGTGATTCCCTTACCCAGCAGTCCCCTCTTACTAAATAAAAAAAAATGGGCACCTATACCACAAAAAAAATTGCCCATACATACCCTTCCATTCTGCACATGTCTTCTTGACAGACTTGATTTGGTCCAATTATACAACATTATTATGTTGTTGTCACCCCTCTCCCTGGAGATGACAGTCCAAATTCAGCTAATATTCTGCATATATGATCAGGTTTTACTGTTGAAGAAATTGATAGCTATGGTTCTTTCCTACCTCCCTCCTGCACATTCCTGTACTGCTTTCCCTTTGTCTTCCCCTTGCTTGCTCCCCATTTCACCACTTTCCTATCTATCCCATTTTAATACCTATAATCTGGACAAAAAATAGAATCACACACAACACACATAAGAAGCAGAAAAAGCAATGGATTCCTTCACTTTTTGACCAATATGCTTGCATACAGTTTGGCATTGTGCAGCAATGCCAAGAGACAGTGAGTGGTGGTACAATGCCACAGTTACTTCCCCGCAAAGCCACTTAACCCCACTTTGCTATGCCAACACAGAGCAACAAATGTACTCCAAACAATTAATGTAATTTAATTTTCACTGTTTATTTAAAAGTCTTAGATACATCTGGATTCAAACCCAGTATCATCTGGGCTCAAAAAATATGTCAATGCATTTACACCTGCTACTACAGAGTCATTTAAGCAGCAGCTGTGTTTCATAGACTCAGTACTAACTCTCATACTTTTAGCAATGCAGATCATGTTTGTGCACTGCTTAACTATGTGCAATCAGGGAAAGTAATGGAAATGCATATATGACATGTGTAATTACTCTGCCAACCATGTCACAAACCCGCTGCTTGCCGCGCTATGGAGAACTAAATAGTATTAAGCATCAGTGCTGTTTACTGTCCATTTCCTGTTTATGACACAAAATTACATGTGGAATCATACCAAACTGAAGGCCCTATCTAACAATATGTCAGATATTTACAATACAGCCATGTATTGCCTCCCCCCATGCACTGCAACCCTGGTGTCTCAGTACTTTTTTCACACATATATCAACTACACTACATAAATTAATATGTTGTGTGATATGCAATGCACATTAATCTGGTAATATGCAGAACTAGAGCTATTGACCCATAAGCCTAAACAGCCTTATCTGCAAGGCTATAGAAGGAAGCATCATGGACCTTATCCACAGGGACATAAGTAACCTTGAACACACTTGACCAGACCCATTTTGGTTTTGTCAAGGGTAAATGTAGCTTATTAAACTAGTGGATTTTTTGATAATGACCCAAAGACCTGGATGAGGGATAACAGAACATACAGCCAATGTTGATTTATCCAAGGCCGTTGACACTATCCTCCATTCAAATATCATAGAGAAACTTTCTCATCTGGGGATTAACCCATACATTACTAGATGTATAGCCAAATGACTCACCGACAAAATGCACAATGTCAAAGTTGGGGACTGCACCTCCACCACTAGACCACTTACCAGTGGAATACCACAAGGATCTGTACTGGGCCCTCAACTGTTTGGAAACTATTTTTCTAAAGTCCAGGTAAAGGTATATGTCCTGTGGCTTACCAAGTTTGCAGATGACTGTCAATTGGGCTCACTCGTGTAGACTCCCTGAACGATGTTAACATATTACAGAAAGACCTGACACAGACAAATAATTGGTCCAAAACTCACAGACTGAAACTTAAAGCAAAAAAATCCCTTATTTTTCATTTTAGCAATAAAGTACCCCTGCTAATTATGATATACATAGCACCTCTGTAAGCTCAAACACAATGCTGCAATACTTGGGAGCACATGTTGATAGCAAGCTACACTTCATTCACTATGTGTCCATAGTAGTGAGACAACATTCTACATTGCGCACCTCATAAATAAGGGCATCACATCCAAAACCAGGGAGGTCATAGCTCCATTGCACTGAACCCTTATCAGACCATTCTCCCATCTGTCTGTACCTCACTAGATACCTGCAGCAACTATAGAAAACACAGAGGTTTGTAAATGGGAGAATCCAGGGCCTCCAAAACATGACATACGTGGAAAGACTGAAAGACCTGTCACTGTACTTTGTATCATGCAGGCTGCTGGGAGGTGACCTATGTCTGGCCTACAGAGCAGTCTCAAACCCTGCCCTACTGGAAATGCTGGACATCTGTAAATCAAATGGGACAAGAATAACTTGCTCCAGGGATCTCAACCTAACCTGTGACATAAACAGAACATGCTGGGGAGACAGATATATCTCCCAGTGATTGCCACTCCTCTGTAATAGGATCCCACTGCATGTGAAACAGTGCTCCTCAATTACCCTATTCAAGTGCAACTTTGACAACTGGATGAGTGATTGTAAATTTAGTCCTGGTGTGGCATCTATGCTCCTCTTGGACAGGGACATTTGGTGCTGAGCACAAAAGCGGTCTGCTAACAATGACCATCTAACTATGCTCAACTGTGTCTTTACACAGCTAGGTTTATAAACACTCGAGAGCCATTAGTCTAGTAACCTCTTATGAATCTATGAAGCTATGAACCTATGCAGGCCTCCTAAAATCTTCTCTCCAACATGGCCTGCTGATGTCATCTACTATAAGTTGTCCTGCAGCCTTGTAAAGTCAGACTTGTGCCGTGGTGCTATGGTAAAGTACTGAGTTCTGTAATCTGTGTACTTAGATAGATAGGATTCCATTCCCACTGTAGTCAAGTGTGTGTGTGTGTGTGTGTGTGTGTGTGTGTGTGTGTGTGTGTGTGTGTGTGTGTGTGTGTGTGTGTGTGTATCTAGCCAGAAGAGAAGAAGTGTGTATCCTATAGTTAGCACTCCAGTTGCATGGATTGACAGTATTTTGATACTTGTACATACCTATTCATCCATTTCATGCAGGTTTCCCAAAATCTTCTCTCCAACATAGCCTCCAGATGTCACTCACTATAAGTTGTCCTGCGTTGTTGTAAAAGTCAAACTTGTGCCATGGTGCTATTGTAAAGTGCTAAGTTCTGTAGTCTGTGTACTTATATGGGTAGGGGTTCTGTTCCCACTGTAATCAACTGTATGTGCTTCTATCCAGAAGAGCAGTGGTGTGTATCCTACAGTTACTGATCAAATCCCATGAATTGATAGTATTTTGATACTTGCAAGTGGCTAAACATCCATTTCATGCAGGCCTCCCAACATCTTCTCTCCAGCATGGCCTGCTGATGTCATTCACTATAAATTGTCCTGCAGCCTTGTAAAGTCAGACTTGTGCCATTGCGTGGTGCTAACATAAAGTACTGAGTTCTGTAGTCTTTGTAGTCAGATAGGTAGGGGTTCTATTCTCATTGCAGTCAGCTGGGGTGCATGTGTGTGCATTTGCTTGACATTACAGACAGCCTTTTACACCAGCATCTGGGACACTCTTATTGCCATATTCTCCTCAGCAAACACTGCTGACGTCATCAGCTATATCTGATTTGTGGATGTGCACTATTCCCACTAGGACAGGGTCAGAGACTGGCCTGGAAGCCAGGCAAAATTAATCTCATCTTATACAATACAGATTACAGTGACATGGATTTCAGTCTATCTGCATACATCATTGCATGGTTTGAAGACACTGTATTTTCTTGGTGTGGTCCCTCCAGCTCTTGCATGTGTCTAGTGATGTACATGCAAAAGAGAGCATTATACTCTATATTAGTGTTCTGATGAAGTTCAAGTACAGTGCTGTAGTATACTCCTGAGATCTGAATACAATGGCATGATTTACTATGTGTACAACATAGGTTTTCAGTACCAGTGTGGACACTCAGTGGTCAAAGTTCAAATTGCTATGTACGTGTGTTCCCAGTGCTTGCATCACTGGGTTTCAGCATAGGAGGACTGTTGTCAATGATCTAATTAGCAGGGAATTCCACTTTGAAGAAGGCCAAAATAAAGACACATGTTTGCATTTATCTGTAGACCGTGGGGCTTTATCTCCAAACATTTGTCTGTGTTAGCCCCTCCTGTAGTATATTATCATCATAGGTGGACTCAATGATTGCACCCAGTATGCAAGAAACAGCAAACGTGGTAAGCCAAAGGCAGTATATTGTAGCCTGAAATGTTGAGAAATAGATTACAAACAGTAAAGGGCCAAGCACAGATCCCTGAGTACACAAATGGTGACAGCTCTACTGGTACAGGTTGATTCACCAACTTTCACAGTATGTATTCTGTCATTGAGACAGTTACCCATCTAGTGACATAAGGTTTAATCCCCAGCTGGGAGAGTTTCTCAATTATACCTGCATGGGGGATTGTGCTCAAACCCTAGGTCAGTTGAGGCTAGCAAGTATGCACTGTCTTACCTTCATCCAGGTCTGTCACACAGAATCAATGAGCTGTGACAACATCACAGATCTCCTATCACATGACTCATTACATACACCTTCCTGACACAGCTGAATATTTCAAAACACCATCCACACAGACTATGTTCCTGTAGAAGGGTGTACATCAACATGCATCCATCTGAGTTGGTGGGGGGACAGCACCCGATGCATGCATATATAGACACATCCTGACTCTCCTCATCTGTGAGATCGCAGGTATACCCCAGGGATTACCTCAGTGTCACTGCTTGACAGAGGCACAGCAAAATAATGGGTATAGATCCCCATACTAAAGGGGTGGCGTAAGCCACAAAACTATGGGCTAGGCTTGTAAATGCCCTCAGGCAGATAGCCTAGTATGAACCTATGAACCTATGAACCTATAAACCAAATGTCATCATGGACCTTTTCTAAATGGACACTATTGATATCCTGACTGTGTGCAACAGACCTGTGTGAGATGTTAATGCTGCATTATGTCTGTTACATCAGTTAGATGTCCTCAAGGAGGTCATCGAGGGCATGCATGATGACAACACTATCATCCTGTTGAACTTGACAAGGCCAAGGCATTTGACACAAATCCACACTGAGGTATTCACATAACACTGTCAGATGTGGCCATATACACCTATATCAGCAAGCGGATAGACCACTGTATCACATATGTGGGATCTAAATATGTTGACGTGTGAAGTGACCTATATCTCAGGTCCAGTGATCAGGTCTGTATATCAGGGCTGTCTGCTAGGCACTTTCCTGTCCATTATTTAAGTGATGGACATCACAGATGACATACACATCCTGTGTCCAAACAACTGTCTGATGAACTACGGACTGTGGGCAATCATTGACTCCATCTGTGATATTAGTATAATACAAACATTATCAACACACACCAAAGATTACTGCCACAGCCATGACACCACCTGCAATGACATGAACCTATGGGGGGATTTGTTACTTCAGGAACACAAACACACACCCCAAATATAATGTGGACATCACACCCTATAATTTGATGATTTGGTATGTGACCTGTGTCCTGGGGTAGATGGTAAGTGGAGCATCCACCAGCATGTGGTCACAGTGCTGACTACTCCCTTGTATGTAAAACAACTACTGAGCATGTGCAGGATATCTACATCAGAAGATATCTTCTTCTTCTTTCGGCTTTTCCCAGTTAGAGGTCATCACAGCGGATCACCTGTCCGCTCATGATTGGCAGTGGAGTTTTTTCAGTGTTGAGTTGCCAGCCCGGCACCCAACCTTCCACAGAAGGCACACACATGTACACACTCACACTTAGGGCCAATTTAGAGTGTCCAATCCACCTACAGCATGTCTTTGGGATGTGAGAGGAAACCGGAGCACCCGGAGGAAACCCACGCGACCATAGGGAGGACATGCAGACTCCGCACAGAAGGCACCCCAGCCAAGGATCAAACCAGAGAACCTCTTGCTGTGAGGCAGCAATGCTAACCGCTGCACCACCGTGGCTGCCCATCTACATCAGAGGACATAATAGTTCTATAATTCACAGTCTTCATCACACCAATAACTGAGTACAATGCACCCTTCTTCATGTACCTCCCTACACATCTTCCAGTGACGTGTAACTGAAGTGTACCACCTTTGCCACAGTGAACTGTCAGACATCATATTGGCCATACCTAGGTATTCTTTCTGTGGCATAAACATTACTGTCTGATGGTGCAGAAGCCCCATCAAGTTGTTACACCTGATGCATGTGTGATACCTGTTCTGATGATGCACACAGTTCATAGACAGCTGTTTGACAACATCAATGACATGGGTAACATTTGTGACAGTGTGGATTGTGCCATGTATGTATGCCATGCACACCAGCCAACTAGCCTGTATTGATCATAATGTCACATACAGGTATAGCAGTGTCCCTCCTAACACCTTCAGCAGACATTGTGGTGCCAGGACAATATGTGTGATTACCTTCATAGAGTGTGGACGTATCATAATAGTTGTACAAGTGTATTTGTGCAGAATCATCTCTGATCACTCTAAATCACATATGTCTAAAAACCACTGAAAGTGCCAAAGGAAGACACAGGCTGAAAACTTTTTTAGTGTAATAATAGTTTAATAATCACTATTCATCTGAAGACTTCATCAGAAAATAAGCATTAAAAATTTTCTCATTTATATAAACAGTAAAATTTAAAAGGTCCAGTAACATAAAAGCACTTATAAATTGACCAACAACTTGTTAATTGATAATAAACTAATTGGAAAAAAACACACAACATGGCTTAACCCTTTCTTTGATAGTAAGTTTTTTTTCAGTCAGAAAATACTTTATATTAATAATATCATTCAAACCAGGTGGATGATTTGTGGCAAGCCTTATTTACCACTCTGCCTCTTTTTTTTCCACCTGTTTTTTTATAATTGTCCCCTCTCATATCTTCTTTAACCAAATCTAAAATAATAAAAGTAAATTTTTTGTATGCTTGGCATCTAACTGAATGCCTAAAAAGCATTGTTTTCACTCTTGTCTTTAATTGTGAAAACATGTTCTTTAACTCTCTTGCACAGACTTCTGGTGGTCATAGGCACATAAAACTCTGGACACCTGGAGCACATTGCAATATACACTACACCTTTCATGTTGCAAGTAAACCTTCCAGCAATCCTAATAGTGTACGACAGATGTTCGAGTGCAATATAAGGTTTCTCATGCATATACCCACATATACTACAACTATTATTATTCCATTTAAAAATCACATTTCTTCTCATAGTATGGTGTAGGTAAATTTTCGTATTCTCATTTTCCAATAAATTTCTGATTGTGCCATCCTTCTTATACACAAAATGAGGGGTTTCACCTAAGACATTAACTAGGTCACTATTATCCATAATTACCTTTCAGTTATTACAGATGATATTTTTAATATTGCCATATTACCACTATCCACAGTCATATCTATGCAAAATTTGGGTATAGTGTCTTGCGTGTTACCAACCTTTGTTTATCTTAACTTCTTACTAGTAAAACCATACAAAAGTTTGGGTGCAAACTCAGTGGACCTTTTTTCCACAAATTTCATCAGCCATTTATTGTAATAGGTCTACAGAACAGCCTCTTTCTAAAAACAATCTAGTGATAAAGTTTAGTTCTAATTCAGAATCACTGTCCTTGCTTACCATACATGAAGCTCTTATATATTGTCCATGTGGGATAGTTATTTTAATGTAACTAGGATGGTAACTCTTATAATGAATATATACATTAAAAAAAGTGATTTTTCAATGTATATGACTAACAAAACCACACATTGTCCCGTCTCCTGTTATAATTTTTAGAAAACCTGTACTACTATTCAAACTAGGCAGGAATTCAGAATAATCAAAACCATGAGTATTAATGATAAAAAATAATCTACAAAACAACGGTACAGTACTATATTGGCAAAGGTTTGATCTTTCTCCCACCACCCTAGTACTAAATTTGCAAATGCGGGGGCTACCATGGTACCCACTGCAACTCCTTTGTTCTGTTTGCAGTACTTATTGTTGAATAAGAAATAATTATTTTCCAATAATATTTCCAAAAGTGGAGCATAAAGGGTAACCCAAACCTTTTTTTCCAAACAGTGTATTTATTTAAAAAAATCCTTATAAAGTCTACTCCTTTGGCCTGTGGTATGATGGTAAACAGTGATACAACATCCACAGTAACCATATAGTTTTGATTTTCATGATATTGCTTGTCATGTTGAAATATTCTAATGGTATTTAAAAAATCCCATGAGTCACAAATATAGGAAGAAAGTTGTTGTATTAGGGGCTTGAATATAAAATCTAAAAACAATGAAATCCCATCAGTACTTCCACCTACAGCAGAAACTATTGGTCTGAAGGGGGGTTGATAGCATTTTTATGTATTTTGGGTATACCAAAAAGTACCCCAATTCAAGGATTATCAACTAGTAAAAAATTATATAGGTCAGCGCTCATATCTCTATTCATAAGAAATTCATATAAACTGATATGACTAAGATTATTACTTTTTTATCATCTCCAAATGAGACTTTAAGACATTCTTCTCTGTTACTTAACAATCTTTCCATTGTAAAATTACACTTGTAAGTATCCATAACAGCTACCCCACCCCCATGAATCTCAAACCTTTTTGGGATTTCAGTTCTGAAAGTGCCTTCATTTCTTCACTGCTTAAATTGTAAAAAGGTTTATCAATTTTCTTATCTAAACAGAACCTGATATCCCTTTCACAGAAATCTTCAAATGTTTTAAGTGTGCTGTAATGTTAGTTTAAAAATAGATGGTTTACTGAGACATTTTTTAATGCTAACATCTTTCACAATATATTTTAAATTCAACTCCCTAGTATATAAAACTTTAAGTCCAACAACGCTCTTGTTTTGTCAGCTCTCCAACTTTGTAAGTTAAATCCCAGTTGTAATACCTTACAATGTGTATTAGTTAATGTAAAGTCTAATAAACTGAATATCTTGTTAATAGAACTCACTGTCTCTGTAGTAAAATTTTTTGCATCCTCGACTTCTACCCCAATCCGAGTTGAATAATTCTTGCCCCTCACACAATTGAAGTTTTTTGGGGGAAGTTAAGTTGCTAAAATTAAAATCTTCCAAAGAACTAGCCCATGGACAGCGTAAAGGAAGTTCTGGAAAATCCATAGCATTGGTATTGGCCTCTCCACCAGACTCAATGTGCTTCCCCATATGCTCTGTGGATATGGGTCTATATTGCCAAATTGAAAAACCCTTTACGCGAATACCTAAACATCGACACCTATAACGCAAACCGTGAAAATCCCAAACGCACTAAACAGCGAAAAATAAAATAACAAACTGTCATAGTCAGCCAACCCCCACCATCCGCTGCATATTACCTACCCAAACTAAATAAATAAACCACATACATACACTAACTAAACCCTACTTCTAACCTAAAGTAAAGCACCAAAACCCTACTTCTAACCCTACACTAAACCCCACATACACAACTAACTACGAACTATCCTTAACCACCCCCCCAATCCTAAGGTCCATAACTACCACACACGTCCCCTACAAACATACACCCAAAAAAATTAATAATACACATACATACATTTAACAAAATCCTACTTCCAGTACTACACTAAACCCCACATACACAACTATCTATGCACTCTCCTTAACCCCTCCCTAACCCTAAGGTCCGTAACTACTGCACACTTCCCCTACAGACATACACCCAGAAAAAATAAATAATACACATACATACAGTTAAATAAATCCCTACTTTTAACACTACACTATATCTTACATACATTACCTATCTATTCACTTACCTTAACCCACATCCTAACCCTAAAGTCCTATCTATTGCACACTTACCTTATGGAGCTATACCGCAAACGGGCCAAACATTACACTTCGACATTTCAATTTTCTCTATTTTGGTCGTTCGGCGTTTCCATCTTTTGTGCAATCTGTGTCGCTCTTCGTATTTGCGATTACAGTCTTTTGATCTGGTAATAGGAACCCATGGATATGATGTCATCTCCTGTTGAATTTGCCTGTAAGTTTTAAATTAATAGTCTCTGTCTCTAAAGAACAATAAAAGTTATTCTGAAAAAACATTTGATAACTCTTTTTGTTGTTACCAGAATTACTGGAGAATAATCTTTTTTTTTTTTTTTTTTACATTCTTTTTATTTATTTATAATATCATAGAAAAAGAAACATATCAGACAACATCACACAAATTACAAAAAATAAACATACACAACTATATACATTTATACAGTGCCCAAGAACAAAAGGGAAACAAATCATATCAGTACAATCACATTCAATTCAATATATGGTCAAAGAACATCATCCAAAACTCCTTAAGATATGGAGTCTGTTTGTGGTTGTGAAAAATATATCTATGTGCCTTTAGGTGGTTGGTCGCAAGAGTCTTAAATCCTTCCCAGGAAAGTAAGTTATTGTTTTTCCAATTAAGAGTGATGTAATACTTTATTAACATGAAGATGGATATTAATATCCTAAGTTGCAACTTCATCAGTCCTGGGGAGGGATATGTAAGAGGGCAAATTTCCAAGAAAGAGTTGATTTTTGTAGCCCATTTTCTCAAGCTGGACTCTTAATGCGCACCATAGCTTATATGAGCGTTTACAGCTCCAAAATAGGTGTAGGACTTCTCCTGTCTGATTTTGGCAGAACTGACAATGAGGAGAAGAGTTATGGTATATTTGTTGGTTATACTCGGGGTAAGATAAGCATTATTCAATAACATAAGCTGGGTGTACCTAAGTTTTCTAAGAGGGATGAGATTGGGGTCATTTTTGATGGCATTCGATATCTGCTCTTGAGTGATATGGGGATCCTGTTTTATCCAGTAGCTAGAATATATGGGCTTCTTTTGTGTTTTGATGGACATAATGAATTTATAGGAGCTTGAAATCATTTTCTTTTTGAGTAGAAGTAAGTTCCATAAAACCTTACATGTGGAAACGTCTTTATCTGATGCACTGATAGTGTTAAATAATTTCTGAGATACTTCCCTAATTTGTCTTAATATGGTCAAATATTTTTAGTGAGGTTCTTCTTAACGCTTGCCTCCGAAGTAGAGAGGTGCATATACGGGTACAAGTCTAAGATAATTTTATCTTTCAGGAGTGGGAATTGATTCAAGTTTATCATAGTCCCATTCAATCTTAAGTTAGGATTAAGGTGGAGGGGTTGTAAAGTGTGAAGGCAGGGGTTAATTTTAAGGTGTGTACAAGTTTTTGTAAAGTTATTATCCTGTATTTTATACTGTTATGTATTTTGAATTTGCTCAAGTTATCTTTATTTAAGAAGGGAAGAGCTAGAGGGTTGAAGCTAAGCAATTTGATATAGTTATTATAAAATTTGACCCAAATGGGATATCAATTAGTGGAGTTTTTAGTGAATGTAGCTATATTAATTATTCTACTACAGTTAATGATTTCATAATGCAGTTTGAAGTCTGGCAGTCCTAAGCCGCCTAGTTCTCTTGGGTATGAAAGTTTCACATAACTAATCCTAACAGATTTAGGGGACCACAAGAAATTCGACAAAGATGAATAAATAGTTTTGAAGAAGCTATTTTGTAGGATAATATTGGTTGCGTTAAAAATAAAGAGAAGTCTAGGTAGTATATTTATTTTGATGATTGCTACACTAGCGAGAAAGTGTAATTTAAGATTAGTCCACCTTTTCAGGTCATTTTGTATGTTTGACCAGACACTAGTGATATTGCTCTGGTAGTATACTTTGGGGTCTGGGCAAAATGAAATTCCTAAGTATTTGATGTGTTGTTTAATCGCAATATTTTTGGGGGGTTAGAGTGTTGGGGTACTGAGTATAGATATTAATTGGGAAGATTACAGATTTGTCCCAGTTTAGCATGTAATTTGAAAATTTAGAGAAGATGCCTATGGAGGTCATAACTTTTTCAAAGTCAGAATTAGGGAATGAAAAATAAATGTTTAAGTCGTCAGCATATGCAGATAGGGGTATTGTAGTATCGTAAAGGATAGGAATATGGTGATATGTTCTCTGTTTAATTAATAAGAATAAAGGTTCAATGAATAGATTAAATAGCAGGGAGGAGAGGGGGCACCCTTGTCTTGCACCGTTTTTAATATTTATTCTGGATGACATTTGTTTATTTGGAGAACGGTATAGGCATTTGAGTGAAGCGTTTTAATAATTTTAACGTAAAAGTTAGGTATATTGAACTGTGGAAGAATCTCAAACAAAAAATCTATGCTAATTCGGTCAAAAGCCTTCGATGCGTCAATAGGTAAGGTATATATAGGGGGTTGTGCCAGGGAAAAGAGTGATATCATAGCATCTAGAGTAAATGTATAGTCCACAGTTTGCCTATGTAAGATAAATCCTGATTGCGCAGGTGATATAATACTACTGATGATCTTTTTAAGTCTATTAGCTAGAATTGTGGCTAGGATCTTCATGTCTAAATTGACGATAGAGACAGGCCTGTATTTCGATGGATATTTGGTATCGGAATTAGGTTTTAAAATAAAAATGGTTCTAGATGCGTTTAAATGAATGTCTTTTATCCCAAATTGTATAATGTTATTAAAAAGCTGAAGGAGAATGATGGAACTTTTTTATTGAAATGTTTATAAAATTTGGCCGTAAATCCGTCTGGGCCAGGGGATTTATTCGGTTTGAGGCTATTGATGGCAAGGGTGATCTCTTGTTTTGTGATTTTCTTAGCTAGAATGTCTTGTTGCTCTTCAGTAAGTTTGGGGAAGGTTAGGTTATTTAAGAATAGTTGTAACTCCTTTTTGTCGACAGGGTCTTCCGGAGGGCTATACAACTTTGAATAAATTGATTCAAACAGGGTAATAATATCCTGTGTATTTTGATACAGTTTCCCTTGATGAGAAATTTCAGGAATAAAGGGAGAGGCTTTGCTCTGATTCAATATCCTAGCTAGGAATTTAGAAGGAAAAAGGGCCCATTCAGAATATTTGGCTAAAGTTTTCATTTCGTGGAAAGAAAGACATTCAACGTGCAAGGATAACAGTTTCTCTTGTAGTTAAATTATTTCTTTCTCAGCTTCAGGTGAATAATTAATTTGTATTTCATTTTCCAGTTTACCTATTCTGTCTTTTATAAGTACTTCATTTTTAATGTTAAGTTTCCTATAGTATGAGGCCTTGTTGATAAGGAATCCTCTAATCATGGTCTTTGTGGCAGCCCAGGCAATATCCAGGGGAGAAGAAGGGGAATTAAGTGAACAAATAAATTGATCTAAATAGGATTAAATTTCTGTGAGTATGTCATTCTTCTTTAAGAGATTTGAGTTAAACTGCCGCCAAATAGCTTTGTTGCGTGAAGTTATATAAGAAGACCAATTAATGTTCAGTGATATTTTTGAGTGATCTGATAGAAATCTAGGTTCAGTGTTATGGGTGATGTTAAAGTTCATGAATACAGAAGATATAAGAAAAAAGTCCAATCTGGACCAGCTTTTATGGCAGTTTGAAAAGAATGTGAATTGGTTATTTTTGAGGGTGCAACTTTGATATATGTAAGGGTCAAACAGATTGTAATCTTCCTTTAATTAAGAAATAGTTAAGGTGGCATGTTTATTATAATTAGCTTTAACATTAGTCCTATCCGTTTCTGGGTCCTGGATAGAATTCCAATCTCCACCCACTATGTAATAATGATTAGGAAAGCTAGCAAGGATTTTATAGATCTGCATAAGGAAATTATGTTGATTGGAGCATGGTGCATAAATATTTATGAATAAAATAGGCTTATCTAGATGTGTACTATGTGTGGTGAAGTAGCACCATCTTCCATCCTTATCAGAGTCCTGTTTAATAATGTCTTGTTGAAATGTATTTTTAATAATAATAGAAACCCCCACACTATTAGTTTTTGCCCCTGATGCTATAATAGTTTTAATCCATCTTTTCCTCAGATCACTCTTCCACTGCTCCTCAGATAGACGAGTTTTTTGGATGAAAATTATACTAGATAATGCTTTAAACATCAGGTGCATGAAAAGTTTTCTTTTCTTATGTGCCTGTAACCCTTTAGTATTCCATGACTCAATACTCTGCATTATTTATTCTTAACCGTTATTAAGTAAGTTATTTATATTTGGAGATTGGAGGAGTGATTGTAAATAAGTAAGTGATTGTATACTAAACAGAAAAGCTTGGGCAGAGATAAGGAACCCTTCCTGCTCTAGATATGTGCCTAACCACACCCACCCCAGCCTGGAAGAGACTGGGATATTGAGTATTGAAGCTTCTAAAGAAAACATTATGTAAACAACTTGCACATAAACTGAAACTATGCAGCTGAGAAATCCCAAAAAGAACAGACAATATCTACAAAATCTAAAATGCACAACAATCCTAAACATAATAGACAATCAGACTCCTAGCTCTGCTAACTTTTTGTATTAAGCTGAGAGAACAAGACAATAATTCCCATACAGGGAGATGGTTACGTGAGCTTCGTTTTTGTTTTCCTTCTGGAGAAAATAAGCTTCCATATCAGTGTTTTTAACTACATAGATTTTTGCTTATCGTACTATTTACACCCAAAAATATGCATTCAAGTCAAAGGAACAGACAAGGATGACACAAACTTAGCCTGAGAAAGGCTAACAGGATTCAAACTATGTACAGAAATTTGTAGTCTTAACTCCTGTATAATAAAAAGAGAAGACATACCTGGAATTTGAGTGCTTCTAAACTCTAACAATGACACTCTAATATGAAACCATTATACAAATTAATTCCATACAATTTGCCATTAGATCTTATCAAACTGAAGAAGAGATTTTATATTGCGTGCAACATATTCTCTGACATCAGTGAACATATACTATAACTGTATAACATTATTCCTTCGGTCATACAAAAATACTGGAGTTTTATCTTAGACTACAGAACTATTATGAAGGTAGGTATATAATGATACTAAGCCATTGCTACATCTAAAGGTATTTTTGCTGTTTTACCTAGATGTATCGTAACTGACAGCTACTGACGAGCCAGCTTACTATAAGTGGAACAACAGACATAGTACACTTGAAACCGGTCCATTGCATGGAGGATGCGCTGTGCTAAGTTAGTGGTGAATCCCCACTGGACAATACAATAAACTAGACAGTGTAGGGACTAGCTCATGTAGTAATTACATTCAATGGGATTATATCACTAAGGTCAACATATAGTAAGAAATCAGCAATTATTATCGCATCTGTACATAATGACTAACACTCGACATATACTTATAGGGATGCAGTAATGTACAAGTATACTAGATCTTTTGCAACATAGGAAACGTACAGTTCCATATAATGCTCGGCCTTCCTAAATTATTTAAGAATCTCTCTATCTGTGCATTAGATATCTTGCCGAACACAAGTCTGTATACCTCTTAGATACTGCACCCCAGATTAATCGGCAAACAAGACAAACAGATCCAGACATTCAGTGCTCTTTTACGGGTAAACACACAGTTCCTACTAAATTATCCCCATGAGATATATATACAGTTATGAGTCATAGAACCTGGGACAAGTGTTAGGATCGAGAGAGAGCTACTCCGATCCTATCTAAGCGAGCAACCACTAATAACAAGCGTGGAACCATACCTAGGTGCCACAATGAGCTGAATGGTCTTCTTTCTTTTTTCTATGCAGTCTTTAAGGATTTCTTCATTTTGAGGTACACTTATGAAATCGCTTAAAAATGCAAGTGATCTACTGACAGGTTGAAGGTATTCACCCCTTTAAGGAGTGTGAGGTGAGGGTCGACATCTGCGATAAATCGTGATTATAGTTATCTGTTTCTTTAAGGGAGTGCAGATGCATGGGAAAAGGCATCCTGAGGTTAAAGAGTCACTATGTAATATTGTTCATGTCGGTTAACGAAGATTGTATTTCATCACCAGCACATGAGAAAGCAAGGCCCAACAACAGCCAGCTCGGCCACACCAGTAAAACCCATAGGGACACATCAGACAAATATCACTTAGCGACTTCCCCCTGGATCAAGGTAACCTTTTCAAATTAGGTTATACCAATAGGTTAATATAGAAACTGTATTGGATTAGCGCTTCTGTACAGCCAAATCCGGTCTTTCATTAAAGGCTGTCAAGAAAATTGAGGTAGCTTCTTTAGTGTTTGTTGCAGACATTTTGTTGCCTTGGTGATGGAAGATTAATGTATTGGGGTATTTCATTTGAAATTTTATTTGTTTTTGGATTAGAAACGCACAGAATGGAGCCACTTTTTGTCTCCCTAGTTTAACTTGTACCAGGAGGTCCAGAGACAGAAAATTTTTTGAACCATTCCAGATGACATACTTTTTAGATTTTGCTGCCATTAATAGCTTGTTAATATGTTAGAAGTTCAATATTTTAGCGTACACAATTCTAGGTTTGTTAAGCTCCAAAGATGGTCTAAGGGCTCTATGTGCTCTTTCAGTTGTAATCTGGTCGGTAACTATATTTTTATCTAGAAATAGAGCAAAAATGGAAGTGATTGTTTCTGGTAGATTATTGTGGTCTATCCGCTGTGGTTTGCCTCTTATTATGATATTATTATGCCTGGATCTGGCTTCTAGATCCAATATTTTCTGTTGCATGTCTAGGATAGTTTTAACATTGGAATTGTGATCTTTCTGCAACTGGTCTATTCTGATTTCATTCTAGGCAGCCTTTGCTTCTGTCTCGTCTATTCTTGATAGTATTTTATCAATAGAATCTCTGAATGCCAGTAGTTGTGTAGAGAGGCTGTGTATCATTTCTTAAATAGGATGAAGTGCCATTTTTAAATCTTCAAGATTAGATTGATCATCCTTTGGTTTAGTAGTGGATTTCGACATTTCCTGAAGTTTCGCAATTCTAGCCCTTTTGGGAATAGTCTCTTTTTCTGGAGATGCAACTGTAGAGTATTTTACTTTAGTAGTCTGCGAGTCCATGAGTTCTGGATCCAGTGACATATTAGCTTTTCTTCTTTTGGTTGATTAAGGAAATGCAGGCCGAGAGATCCCAGGCCTCATGGAAAGCACATGTAGGAAAGATATGAAACAAGTCCGCTGCAATCCTCTTAAAATTCATTGTTCCCCGTTGTTCCAGCTTCTGTATACAGTAGGATAAGCTATTCTTTATATCAGATGTAGATTACTTATGTAGTTTGTTCTATCAAGCAAATAAAGGAATACTTTATGCTATTGATGCAGAACAATGTCCAGATACTGTCTATAGGACGGCAGCCATTTTGATCTCTGGATGAATAATCTTGACAAAAATCAGTTTGCTGTTTGCATCCTGTGTCCAATAAATAAGCAGTGCCAGATTCATAAGCTGGAGTGTCACGGATCACCTTCTTATATTTCTGTTGTGCCGCTATCTTTTCAAATCTTTTCAAATCTGTATACCAACACAAAAATATGTACAGGATGTCCAGTTTTTGTCTAATATATCTTTTGGTGTTTTCCTTATCAGAGTTGTGGTTTTCTGCCATATCACTGGGTTGCCCTCAGGACTGATATGACTCATTAATTATATACATTTGAGTTTCAGACTTCAAATCCTTCAGAGAATGCATCTTCTCATAAACCCCTTGTTATTCTAGCAGATTTCTAAAGAGCAAATATGTCAAATATGTCCCTGTTTCTGGGTCACTGTCCCCCATATGTTGTAAACACATGAAAAAGGAAAGAAAGGAACTGCTCTCTGTTTCTCTCCCTTCTTCCCCCTTTCTCTCTCAAGATATGAATGTATGTATGTATATATATATATATATATATATATATATATAAAATAATTTATCTTTGCTTACATAGATATATAGTTATAGATATTTATATATCTAGATATTATATGTGTGTGTATGTGCATGACATAATATATGAGTATTATATACTTATATACTATTCTCACAATACACAGCTTACCACCAGAATGCTTAATCATTCACCTCCTAAATATGTATTATCCAAGTGTACAGCAAAAGTAGGGGTATTCTCTGCTTGGGTATATAGTGCAAAAAATAATAATAATAAATTGGTGTGCTTACATGCATTACTATCAGCTGCACCTACAAACACAGATGTATTTCACTACGGCCATGTATTGACCTAACTCATGTATGCAGACTTTTGCATAGCAAATGTTATTTCAAAAAGCAGTACAGGTACATTTTATATTCTTATTGTAGGTGGGAAGCACATATTACAGTAATTAAGTGTCAAAACAGTTACATAATCTCTCACTAAATTATTACATATTGCAAGAAGGTGTTGAACATCTCACTTTCTGGAGGGATCTGGTGGGGCCCTGTGGAACTTGGAAATCCAGTTGCTTAGTTGCTGCAGTGCTTTCTGGTGAAGACTGTCAAATCTGGGGCAGACCAAGCCACTTGTCCAGTACATTCCTGTCCATCTCTGAACCTCCCTGGCAATGTTGTTCCATAAGTCAGTCATTGTGAACGTCTGCTGATGGACGTATACTCTGCCTTCCTATGGAATGTACACATGAAGCAGGTAAAAAGTCTCCTGATCTGTCCAGATGGACACTTGGATGTGCATCAGTTGTGTCTCTGTCAACATTCTGCTTCAAAATGATAAATATAGATACTAAATGCAAAAAAAAGCTCCCTGAAATGCTACTCTGTTCACTGATGAAAGTAGAATGAATTGGAACAATAAGAATGTTGCATTTTAAATTTGGTAGATTGGGGGTTAGTGACATTTATTGTCACATTTCATGATCATCCTCTGTAAATGGAAGAAGTCAGGAAATTAGCCTGCATATATGCTGAACTATAGGCACTTATGCTAGGGTATGCTGACGCATGGCAATGCAATTCAGAAACATTCTATGCAAAGGAATCTCATTAATTATGTTGAGTGTAAATGGTACTTAAGTCAACTGTTCACAGTATTCATTCCTAGGCTATCTCCAAAACGTAGGTGTGTTATACATATTCATAAAGCACATTAATTTTGTGGAGTGCCTTGGATTACATTGGAATCTTTAAGTATAGCAGAATTTGCTGAGTTGTACTGTGTTCATACTTTTCTTTATACTACAGTTTGTGATACTATCTATATCTATAGCTCTCTCTCTCTCTCTCTCTCTATATATATATATATATATATATATATATATATATATATAAAATCACTAAAATAAGGTCATATGTGTCACACATGAACATCAGTTGAATGTTATGTGTTCTTCAGCTCAAAATAATAGTCAACATCATCCATTGTCATCCAGTGCTGACATGCCAGCTAAGTTTTCCCTATTTTTCATAGTGGCATATTAATGTGCTGCCTTCATGCTCATGTCCTGTGTTACAGTAGCATCACACAGTGCATGGCCATAGCCAATGTACCAGGTACTGTGGAATGGTCCTGTAACATAGGACATTACCTTGCTGTAGACTGAATGGGCATATGTAGCTCTTAGTCAGTTAACTAACATTATACAACAGTGGTAGTACATGTCACACATTAACATCAGTGGCATGTCATGTGTTCCATAGCTTGACACAGCACTAAGAGTCATCTCTTGTTATCCAGTGCTAACATTCTAGGTAAGTTTCCCCTGCCTGCCATAGTAGAATACCTCTATAATTTATGTGCTGCCTTCATCTGTTACAGGACAATTACACAGTGCAAATCCAAATAAAGGATTGCATTGCTTTTGATTAGTGTTTCATGTATAAGGTATTTTGACATAAGTGGGCAAGTGTAGTGTGTGCTTGTATTTTTGTATCTCTATTTGCAGCTCATCCACTTACTGATTCTTCCCCAAACTCATCCACTGATCATGACTCTGGATGCAGTACATTACACTTGCTTTCACTTCGTCCAGCCTAGATGGTGCCAATCTTGTATCACAAGATATTTTCTCCAAAAGTGAGGACAGTGTAACTGTCCCGTGTGAGTCTAACAGTGGTGCTAAGACAGCAATGCAACTGACAACCAGTGTCCACAGGACAGCATGTGGCCATGTGGCAGCAATGCTTGGACATGTGTCCAAAGGAGTCTGCCTGCTACTATAGGCACACAATTGGTTGCAGCATTGTCATGGTACTGAACTGTGTGCACTTGCTCATGCAACTGACTGTGTGGCACACCAGAGCCACATGTTACACAAGAGTCAGGAGTGCATGAATGGTGAGGTCACGGCAGCACTGGCTACATATCAAGACAGTGTGGCATCAGTCACTCAATCTGTAGAGCAGCTTGTTTCAGCTGTGCTTGAGTATGCCACACTAGTACCTGGGCCGTACATGCCCTATCCCATATGATCAGTATGCCACCATGTGACACAGAGAAACCTCCTTTTGTGTACCCTACTTATCACACACATTCATTCATAGTGCCAATTGACATGTTATATCACATGCCACTACAAAGACACCTAGTGTGCCCCACTCTACACAGGATGCAACCACCAGATCTGTGGCACAACACTATGGGGTTAAGTGGAAAAGGACAGTTAAGACAAGAGCATGAGCAATCAGTATGGGTGACCTTGACTATGTTAGTTTTAATTTGGCAGGTATCCCAGTGAGTGCATGTGCTGCTATCACCCTGTGCTTGTGACAATGATGATTGCTGTGCTGATCAATACACCCTGTGCATGTTCATGGTCTTTGCAAAGTCTGATGCCATAGGAATACTACTTTTGTATCATTTTACTCAAATCCCATCAATGCATTGCAAAAGTCACATACATTTGTTCACAGGTTTGACATCTCATGGTAAGCTGCCACAAAAAAACACAAACCACACTCCCACCTTCACAGAGGCTCTCAATAAAAATCTACTCAAACAGCAGAGATCATAACACAACACTAATTATGAGACATATAACTCACCTAAACAGTGTGCCACTCAACTAAAGCCCCTAAGGCAAAACAGCATGCCCAGCACACTAGTCATAGGTGACTCGATTGTCCCTCTCACTAGGTTGAATAAGGAGAAAGTAACAGTCAGCTGCATGTCAGGTACCAGGATCCACCAGATAACGCATGGACTCAGGTCCCTCAACAACAGGTACAAATATGACTGTGTCATTGTACATGTGGGTGTGAATGACATGAGACATACCACCCTGGACTACATGAAAAGAGACATGGAGGAGCTCTCGGATTATGTAGTCCAACCGGGTATGACACTAGTGCTGAGCAGCATCCTACCATCACCCAGAATGATAACACAGTACAAGCAGAAAATGATTGATTTAACAATTGGCTAAGTTTCTGGTGTCATTCTAAGGATATCCAGTATCTATCTGCCTGGGATGACATGATTGACAGACCTCAATGCTTTGCCAGAGATGGCCTGCATCTGTCACCCCTGGGCTTCTGGATACTGGCCAAGGCTCTTGCCACCCCTATAGTGCCTTTTTAGGCAGTGTTCCAAAGACCAAATTACCACCATAACAGCTACAAACAAATGCAATCTGAGGGTCATGCTGCTCAATGCTAGAAGTCTAAATCTCAAAATGCACTCGCTCAAAGCATATTTGTGCTGTAACAGAGACCTGGTTCAAGACAGCAGAAAGCACCTCTGCACTACCAAGCTATAACTCATTCCACACCTTTTGGCCACAGAACTTGGACTGAAGCTCCAAAGGCAGTGGTGTTTCCATATTCATAAAGGATGTGCAGACCTCCAGAATAGTAACCCAACATAACGCTTCAGAGATACTTCAGGTGCAGCTAACATTGGGTAAGACAACAATTCAGGTTGTAGCCTGTTATAGGTCCCAAACCATGTCCCAAGACTCACACTCCATGTTTCCAAGCACCTTGGAGAATATTAGGGTCCAACCTAACACTCTCATACTGGGCGACTTCAACTACCCTTCCATTAACTGGGAAATCTACTCATGTACCAATACACTTTCCCAACGTTTCCTGGAATTCATTAATGCCAATGCCCTGGACCAGCTCGTTCTTACCCCCCACTAGAGGTAGCAACATCCTTCACCTGGTCATTACTAACATGGGTGACCGTTGCTCTACACCAACAGTCAACTCCTCACTGGTTAGATCCGACCACAAACTAATCACCTTGGAAATCCACATAACTCCCTCGCAAAGATAACCACCATGAAAAACTTCTCCAAAGCTAACTTTGGGCTCCTAAAAACAGAGGTGGCTAACTTAATGGCACCCATGTAAATGAAGAATAGTTGCATGACTGCCAAATCATACATCAATGCACTGTACAAACACATACACAAATGCATGGATCTTGCCATACCCAATAGAACCAACACACTCTCCTCCAAAAAAGGAAGCCAATCTGGTGGTCCCCTCCCATAAACATACTCTACAACAGAAGGAGGAAACTGATGCGGAATAAGGTGTGAAGTCCCAAAACTGGAAAAACTCCCTTATCAGCCTCAACAAAAAGTGGAGATCCCTCATCAAATCCTCTAAAGCTAGCTATGAAAACAGAATTGCAGCAGATAGTAAGACAACCACAAGGCCTTCTATAGTTATGTAAAGAATCCCCATGGCAATTCCCAGATTTGCTCTCAGCTACTGCACAATGGTGTCTCCTATACTGTGCCAACAGATATTGCCAATATACTGGCCAACAGATTCAGTGCCAACTTTACCCACCTCTCCCCCCAAAGGGCCAATAATAATACCAGTAGGTTACCAGGCACCCAGTATTACTGCTGCACAGGTTAAAACAGCACTGTCCAAGGCCAAGATTACAGCTTCTATGGGACCTGACAATATTCCTGGCTGTGTTCTACATGAACTACAGAGTGAACTGGCACCTCACCTGTGTGCCCTGTTCAATCACAGCTTCATGTCAGGCTTTGTCCCTACTGAATGGTGCACTGCTACAGTCATCCTTCTCCACAAAGGAGGAGCAACTTCAGACCCAGGGATCTATCACCCCATTAGCCTGACAAGTCTGATATGCAATGCAAAGCTATGGAACACATCATGATGTCATGATGGACCTAATAAACAAGGACATAGGGACTCTCCAAACTCTAGATCCCACACAGTTTGGTTTTGTGCAGGGTAGATTATGCCTGCTCAACTTGGTCGACTTCTTTGAGTCAGTCGCCAGAGCTGTGGATGAAGGCAAGGTGGTTCATACAGCCTACCTTGATCTGGCCAAGGCCTTTGATACCATTCCCCACTCAGGAATAAATGAAAAACTCACTGAGCTATGCATCAACCCCTATATCACTAGGTGGGTTGCAAACTGGGTCACAGATAGAACCCACAGTGTGAAAGTAGCTGACTCCAAGTCAGACTGCCGACCAGTCACAAGTGGAGTCCCACAGGGATCGATCCTGGGTCCTCTCCTGTTTGGTATCTACTTCTCAGAAGTCCAGGTCAACACGAAGAGACTCTGGCTGACAAAGTTCACAGATGATTGCAAGTTGGGAGCCTTTATTAACTCTCCCAGTGATGTTGACATCCTAATGAAAGGCCTCACTGAGACCGACTGGTGTCAGAACCATGGCCTTAAGCTCAATGCTAAAAAATGTGTCATCATCCCCTTTGGGAAAAACCCAGTTCTCATGAATTACCACATTGATGGTAGTCCACTGAACACAGAAGATGTTAAAAGAGATCTGGGAACACAGGTTGACAGCAACCTCCCTTTTGACCACCACATTTCCACTGTGGTCAGAAAGTCCTTCTGTGTGGCACATCTCATTACTAAGGGTTTTGCATCCAGGAAGAAAGAGGTCATTGTCTCCCTCTACCCTTCCCTCATTAGGCCAGTCATCAAGTACAATGCCCCATTTGACATGTACCTCACTAGATACCTGCAACAACTGGAGAAGCTGCAAAAGTACCTCACAAAGAGGATCATAGGCCTTAAACACTTGTCCTATATGGGCAGACTCAAAAAAACTCCAATTATTATTATCTGTCTCATATTGCCTACTTAGAGAAGATCTCTGTTTGTCTTACAAAGCCATGTCTGACCCAGCTCTGTTAGAAATGCTACATCTAAAGAAATCCCAATCCCTCCACACCACATGCTCCAGAGACCTCAACCTCATTACCACAATCAACAGAACATGCTGGAGGGACAGGTTCATAACCCAGAGACTGCCCATGCTATGGAATAGACTTCCCACACATGTCAAACAGAGCACCTCACTGGCCTCTTCAACAGAAATCTTGATGAGTGGATGGGAAATAGGAAATTCACCCCAGGGATCAATCCAGTGGCTTTACTCGACAGAGGCACTGGGAACTAAGGTTGGGTGGCACGATGCCAGGGTAATCCTATGGGCTAGGCTTGTAAAAGCTGCAGGGTTATTAGCCTAGTACACACCTATGAACCTATGTCAGTGCAAGGCAAATATCATTCTGCTGTACAGATGCTTTTATGATTACAGTGTTTAACACTCTGCTACAAACTTATTTCTGCATATATTGCATACACTCATGTTACTGGGTTTTATGTAACTCATTACCTATAAACATTTTCTTTTTTTTGACAATACTGGTTGCACAAGTATACATGGAACCTCATACCTGTGTTTCCCACAGCATGTTCTTCTGTATGTTCTACCAGTGAGAAAACTGCACATCAACATAGCATATGCATTCCACAGACTGACAGCATGTGATTACACAAATCACAATCCCATTTATTTATGCCACAGCATACATACAGGATCCATATATGCTTCTGTACATGTCCAAACATACATATTATCCTGTTGGTTCTATATTGAGTGTTTGACTCAGTTTGCCTTTGCCTCATTTTTCGATACTGCAGTTATATCTGAGGGTGTCCTGTCATCTGTTGTTTAGGTGTGTCAATAACAGTCAGTTATACTATTGCTTTAGAGGCCATGGAATTCCTGGCTGGGATTCTGTGTGGTCTTTGTTATGGCTGTACCCTGTATGTCACATGTCTAGCATGATGTCTGCACTTTCACTTGTTGCCTTGCCACAGTGTGCAACCTGCAGAATGGCACATATTCAGGTACACCATGCCGACGATGTGTCATGTGAGTTACATCTTTCTATCATACTTACATTCTGTACCCTTACCTGCATGTTGTGGTCTGCCACTAACCTCTACCCACCCACCCACCAACAGCCAACCTCCTACCCACACTGTGCTACATATGCAGACTACAGTCCACATATGCACAGAATATTTTGACCGTATATGTTACTCTGGCATTGACCACATGCGGGTCATAAACATACAATAATTGCTGTGCCTGTACTACAGTCATTTACAATTGTGTACCTCCGTATAGGAATGCTCGTAAATGTTTTTTGTTGTTACCAAAGGGTATGTATATGCTACAGCAGGACATCATTTAGATATTTGTATGGGATGTATGTTGTTCCCCATTGACAAGTCACAGGTTGATTACTATTAGCTGTCACGTGTGGTGTATACATCACCTGGTTATCTGTGTAGATTTGCATATACAGCATGCCATGACTCAAACTTTTGAGCCAGATGTTACAATGTTGCTTGAGGCAACATAAACAGACACAGCCTTCATCATGCCTGGGTATTCTGTCTGTTGTGTCCTCCTAATTATTTTTTGAAGCCTGTGATAGCTCCTTTTCAGACATATGGGGTTCTTGGATTAGTTCATCCACACCTAGGGCTGGTAGGCTGTGTCTGGATGTAATCATATTGTGCAACAAGGAATACATGGTGACCATTTGTGCAGCCTTTTGTGGTGTGTACTGCAGTACATCACCAGATGTGTGCAGACATCTGAATCATGATTTCAGTATGCCATATAATCACTTAGTGGTGTTTCATACTGCTGCATGTGGTGTTGAATGCATCCTCAGCAGGCATGGATGGAGCAATGAATGGTTTCATGAATCAGGGCTTTAGTGCATAATGTGAGTCATCCATTGACATAACTGGACAGAACATTAGCGTGTTTATGTCACATTACAGTACTGGAGCATAGAACGCATTTTTTGTATGCAAGCATACTCATCCTCAGAGATCTCACCCTCTTGGAATGATGCCCTTAGCTGCATTATGCACACTAGTGGGGTGTGATGCCATCAGGTTAATAATCAGACCATCTGTTGAGCACACTACCTGACAACTGAACAAAGGCTACCCTGTTCCATTAAAGTACCATTCTACACTGTCTCCAGAAGGGAGTTTGATCAGTATGTGAGTGCAATCAATTGCATCAAGGACACACGAGAAGTTACTTATAGTACAGAACCATTCTGCAGCAACCTGACACTCTCTTGGTATTCCTCAGAGGCAGATGAATTCATCTACCTTGCTGCACATGGTTGCCAGGAACTGTCCTAGTATGTGACTAGCAGTTGTCTGGGACACTCCTGCAGTATGAGGCATGTGCCACTGGAATGTACCAGAGGTCAGTATACCAAGGCTCAAACATACCCTTGTTTCTTCTGTGACTGGCTTAACCACCAGATTGTGTGAATACCTGCGATGTGCACACATACCCAACACAGCTTGCACCAGTTGTCTGTCGAATCTGTGTCTATTATTTCTTGATCCGAGAACTGGCTTAACTGTAGCCTGGATTGCCACCATGCTGGCTGTCTGCTACATAAAGACACATTTGCAGGTCGTCCGCTAACATTCCCTGTAAAACTCCATCCAGGTGCAGTGCACTGCCAGTATAAGTCATTACTTCAGCTATTTCTGCAGAATTCATAGCTAAATTTAGCACTATCACAATTAATTGTTAAATAACTGATAAAGCAAATGTGGCTTGCCCTACAATGCTTGTCCTGACGTATTGGTGTACTAGTTTGTTGCAGTTTATTAGCTTTGGACACACACACACACACACACACACACACACACACAGACACAGACACACACAGACACAGACACACACACACATTGTATTTGGAATTTGGCACATGTGTGCAGAATCTGCAATTAGAAAATGCCATACTCATTAGCATATGTAGGCAACACAGTGGTGCAGTGGATAGTGTTGTTGCCTCACAGCAAGAGGTTCCCTGGTTTGATTCTTGGCTGGAGTGCTTTCTGTGCGGAGACTGTATATCCTACCTGTGTTCGCTTGGGTTCCCTCTGGGTGCTCTGGTTTCCTCCCACATTCCAGACATGTAGTTGGTGGACTGGATACTGTAAACTGGCCATAGGTATAAGTGTGCATGCAAGTGTGTGGTGTGGAAGAACTACTGTGGCAGGGCTAGTCAGCTAGCAGTGTAAACCTTGGAGTTAGATGTTCGTCACTGCTGAAGTGACACCCTGACCCCATGTGCAAAAATGGGGAAAAGGGGTTGTGGATGGATGCTCCTTAGTATACATACCAGACTTCTGGTTATTTTCGGAATTCTGTTTACCCTCAGTTTGCCAAACTCTTCCTTTGGTACACTGTGCTGTGCACAACTTTCTTTTGGAATCTGGACACAAATAATCCACACACCTTCTACATATGGCATAAAAAAATTGCAGACTATACCCATTTTGTTACAAAACATCTAAACATTTGAAAATGCCTTTTTTTCCATTACCCATGATCATCAAATAATCTTTATATCTTTTGTACAAAATAAATTAATTTTTGAAAACACTGTGTATTGCATAAAAATGTAAATACTGGTATAAGTGGGGACAAATTCTGCCCTATAGCCCATGGCATGTAGTTCCAAACAGAACTTTTGGTTGAACTGAACTTCTCAATCTCCAGAAATCAAAAATCTTGACAAAGGCTCCAGAAAGGCAGGCACATCTGGCCACAAACCTTGATGTTTAACTAGTGCAAAATTTATATAGCAAATAACATAACGTCTCCAATTCCAGTATGATTGTGGAATACCTTTTCACACTTTTTAAAATAACCTTGCAATATAACGGCATAATGTGTTTTTTTACACGTTTTCAGATGAAGATGAAAGAGCTTGTGAAAAATCAGAAAAAACAGTTCAAAGAGTGGGGTACAACAGCAGGAAAAAGTGAGGAACAGAGTGTTATATGTGATAATACATGGCTCTAAGAAGGCAAGCTGTAGAAAAATCTTGACAATATACAGGAGTCTAAAGAAGCAAAGCAGCTATGGTACAAGCTGTACCAAGAATTCCTCAAGAAAGAGGATAACATTAATGCTGCAAGGCACATACAGGGGAAGACCAGATTTTAAGGAACCCTTTTGAACAGTCTGGATGCAGAAAGAATGCATTCATCAAAAAATATAACCCACAAACACTAGGAGACATGATAAAACTATACAGTAGAAAGAGCTAGAACAATCCTGGGAAATAGTATCCCTCTCAAAACATGGGGGGGGGGGGGTAAAACAATGAAAGTCTTTTAATGGTTTAATATAAGGGAGGGATAAAACAATGAAAGTCTATGAATGGTGTAATACAAAGGGGATAGTCTAAATTGGACAGTAAATTGTGCAGAATGAACCAAATGTATATCAAACAGGATTAAAATCTACAGAAGGAAACAGGCATAATAGGTGGGCTACCCAGTACTCTCTCCCAGAATGAATCAGCCTTGGGAAAGGTACCCCAAGACCCAATATAATGCAGCCCAAGCATCAGGAATCAGCTTTGGGAAAGGTACCCCAAGACCCAGTATAATGCATCCCAAGGATCAGGAATCAGTTTTGGGAAAGGTACCCTAAGACCCAGTATAATTAATCCCAAGGATCAGTTCTCACATATGTTTAAAAAACAAAAATAAACAAAAGGATGAAGCCTCAAGCAAGTAACATTTAAATACTAACATAGCTGTGTTTATTTGATGTATAGCGTACATGTTACTTTTCAACCATTACGTAGCAGAAAACAGGATGAATCAGGTAGCATTTTTCCTTGGAGAATAAATTACGCTGTTTCATCTGTAGTAAATCTGGCATCATAGCTTTGCAAGGACATTACATTTCACAGTGAAGCTCTCTAAATTGCTTAAGCTCAAGGCAATAACCATTCAAATAATGAGCTTTCATCATACTAAAATAATCACCTGATTCTATTTCTCAATGTTTCTTTGACAGCAGAAGAAACTTATTGTGAGTTAAAGTAATCTGCAATAAGTCAGTGATGGATTTCAGAGCATATCAGAGAGACTGCGGGAATTAAAAGATTTACAGAAACAAAGGGAAAGTAACATAGGAAGGGTATGTGTACGTGCATAAATAAGGAGCTTACACTAAGAAATGTCTTTGAACCACATGAAAATACAGGACTGTGATGTAAGAAGCTGCTAAGTGTAATAGGATGTCAGGGCGGAGTAATACCACTACCTGTCCATGATGTTCTAAAGGCATAGTCCCAAAATCTGCACCTGGTTGCATTACTGTTGGGAAATAGGTATGCAGATAAAGAGGATGAGAAGAAACAGGAGAAAAAAGTTGTGAGAGACGAGCTGCAGCCAAGTACTTGATAGCTTCAAAAGAGGTCTGCAAAATGTATTGAAAATGTGCAACCAATGAAACAGAAGAATGGCAGGCTATAGAGAAATAAAACACATGCAGATAGGCTACCATATGAGGAAAGTAAAGCACTGGAGGCACTGCTCAGTTATTTATTTATTATTTTTCATGTGTTACTCGAGAAAGCCTTCTAGGCACAGGTGCCTCTTCAGGCATAGTTAAGAGCACTGACTTGCTCATAATCATACACTGTGCAAATGAAGACTGACAGCAACAAATCAACAGCTACAGGAGGTACTCAGCAGCTGAAAGGTTTAATTCTTTGTGCTATAATGGAAGACAGAGTAAATGACTAAAGTGTCTGCACTACTACTAAGCGACTTGTATTGAAACAACAATCTGACATGAAGTGATAGTACAGCATATTCATTTTTGTGTGTTTTATCTTAGCATTTATTAATGGTGAAACATCAGAGTCATAACATAGCAACAGTGCCTGGTTAAGTGACGTACTAAAGACAAACACTACGCAAACAAAAGCTGAGGTAAACAGTCCCTGGGCAACACAATGAAGCTCATTATCGGCTCACATCTTTAATCTCCAGTGCTAAATTGCTACACGACTAACGTAATGGGTAAAAGTTTAATGGTTTAATGGAAAAAGAGACACATACATCTACAAAGTGATATATCTCGCTGATTTGAAATTGATTCTCATAGACTCTGCATGTATAATCTGTGACTCTGAGCAAATCATATAACTGTAGCAGTGGTCTTAGGTCACCAATGAGAAGAGACACATGAGCTTTGCAGGATGTACCCATTTACTGAAAACTTAAATTAAAAAAAAAAAAACAAAAACAAATAAATGAAAGCCAGAACAGCAGCAAAAAGTGGGAATGGTTAACACTAAACACATTAGCATGACCATGTAAAATGTTGTGGGGAAAATTGCTGCAAAGTAAATAAATGAATGCTACTTTTGTTATTTATTTTTTTAACTGAGCTAGAGCATTAATCTACATGGACTTTTTCCAGACTCAGCCCTGGAACATTTTTTGGCTAAATGTCTTTTTCAGAATCATTTAGTAAACAGATGGAGCCTGAAGAAATCAAGCCCCAGACAATAGGAAGTAGCTCCCTTACAATTCATAGACTTGCCTTGTGGGCTAGCTGCCAGACCATCAATATTACATATAAACTAACTAACCGCCCTGCCACACTCTTTAAGATAGACCTCTGGTCCCTTTTGCCTGTTTTTGCTTTTTATTCTCTTGTACAGTGCATTGCATCTGCCTTTTTAAAATGCAGCAACCTCCCTAAAATTTCCTTCCTCGTTCTGTTTCCACACACCCACACCCTCTATGTCTTAGTATTCCTGTAGAACTACTACGGATTTTGATCGATGTCACCAATATTGCTTGCCCGTTTCTATTGCTATCATTGCAAATGTCATGCTGCTATGCTCTATTCTCTTGTGTTACTTGTGAAACTGTACTGCAGTTATAGGAGTCACTGCTTCTCACACCTCTCACCTCTCTCTATTTTAGAGGTATGTCCCTAGTTTCAGGCCTGATTTACCATGTCCCTAATTGTGGAGGTATGTCTCTATTTTCAGGCCTGATTTAGCATGCCCCTAATTTTGGAGGTATGTCCCTGTTTTCAGGCCTGACATAGTATGCCCCTAATTTTAGAGGCATGTCCCTATTTTTAAGCCTGAGTTATCATGTCCTTAATTTTGGAGGTATGTCCCTATTTTCAGGCCTGATTTAGCATGTCCCTGTTGTCAGGCTTGATTTACCCTTTCACACAATTTTTTGAATTGCACTCTTCACAGTATACAGAAAATCACAATGCACGATCAACATGCTAGTAGCAACAAGAATTTAAAGAAAAAGAACACGTTACATTTCCATTTTCCATTTTCAGAAGCAAAACTAAATGATGTTTTGTGGTAGAATTTGAAATACAGTTTGTTAAAGTCTACAGATTTTACACTCTCTCTTTGATAATGTGCTTATATTTTCCCATTATTTCTGTCACTCTATTTTTAAGCATGTATTTCTGAGTAGTGTCTCACATTCCTACTGGTAGTGGAGTTATGGGTTATTTTGTATTCAAATTTTATGTTAATTAGATGTCTATGTTTTAGTTGGCTGTCCCTATTTTGCAATGGCCTTAGTTCCTATTTTCGATGTCTTATGCTGGCCATATACAAGTTAAAATACTATCCTGCTCTCCCCATCTAATTTACTGAGATTTATCCCAGGTTCCAACTGAAGCAAAGTCACTATCTTTAGTTTTCTTACTTTCATTCTGTGTTTCACCCGCTGAGACACCAACTGATTTGTTTTTAACAAGCAGGTAGTACTTGTGTCAGTTTTCATGCAACCAAACATCAATAATAAGTCTACAATAGTTATAATTTGCCTACAGTGCCTACTATGTCATAAGGTTTATTAGCTTAGGTAAAGACTGCTGACACATTAATGGATGTTCAAATATTTTATGTCACTAACAATGCAATTCATCCTTTAATTAAATAAATGACATTGCTCTCTGTATACACACCTGGAGGCATCACAAGGCTGTAATAAGATAATGACTTAGCACCTGGCTGTTTTACACTTCAAAATGGGTTTGGGTAGCTGCTAAGATAAAATAAATATAAGTGATGTTAGGTCACCAGCAGCAGTTCTAATGCACGTGTTCACAATATTCATTTAACTCCTTCCCTTTCATTGAGCTGTTTAGAGTTTGTACCCTAACTCCCAGTGGGTGTGGCCTGAGCCTTTTAAAAAAAAAATAAGTCATTGCCTCACAGTTCAAACAAATGTTTGTATCTTTAGAAGCATAAGTGATACTAGAAAGCTGTAAATGGCAAACTGTTCAGCATAAAACAGCATTTACAATGACTGCATTCATTTGATTCTAAATCTTCACCTGGATTTTATAAGCCACAATAACCACATTAAATATGAATTTTGTAATGTTGGATTAATAGCTTACAATATCAGTAACTATTCAAACACATTCTTCCATAAGCATTTCTTCATACATCTGGAGCTTTCATATGAGGCTTTTCTGTTCAGTCTGTGTCACTTGATTGTTGAGATACTCAGAGAAATATGAAAATTATTACAATACAAATAAATATAAAGAAATAGAATACTAACACTATCTAATATCTCTTTACCTACACTAGACAGAGGTCAAATATCAATACAGTTTTGTTTTCCAGAGGACAGAGTGGGGGTGATATTATATTGTTATTCCCACTTTGCCTTAATTGACTTCAGAGGAGTATAGGGGCTTTTTGGCACATTATATTTGATTTAGTTTAGTTGTTGCACACCTCGGTTATAATAATATGGGTCTTATTAAATTATTACAGGGGTTGGCAGCGGATAAGGAGGATGTTCGAGTTTTTGACAATTTGTTGAATTCTAGTAATCTGCATAGTAGAGGAACAACCTCCTCCTGTATTGATGTTTTTGGTCAGTTGTCAATGGCCATGAAGGAACTTAGATCCAATGTGTGGCATCAAAAATTGGTTAAAACATACTGCACTAACAATTTATCATCTAGGGGCTTACTGCTACAGTTACAACCATATGGCAGGGTGCTTTACAGGAAGCTTCTATGTTGTTTGTTAAGGTTCTTCATTCTTTGTATGAACGAAGAACTGTTGAATTGGTATCACTGGTTAGTCATCTTTGTGATAAAATAAAAACATGTGAAAATGACCCTGTATATAAGGAACAATGTATGCAGTTAACCCAGGATCTAATTAGTATAGAGAGGGACCTGAAATTATGTATGCTTAAGAAATATTTGAGAGACTCCAGGGATTATCAACATGGTAAGCAATTTGTTATTCAAAAAATATGAAGTTTTCTGACATGAAACAACAATTTCAGCCCCAGGTAAGATGGAAAAGGAAAAAAAAAACAATTCTTAAGAAGGGTGGGGTGGGTTTCAATACCTCAAGTACTTCCGGGGAGGATTTTTCCTCTACCATGGATACAGAGATGGGGACTCCCACTACTGCACCTTTGGCCAAAAAAAAAATTACAGTTTCCCTTAGGCGACAGAGGAGGGGTGGCCATAAACATCGCAAGCACCAATCCAATGTTAGAGACATTATTACAACTGATGAATCACACAGTAGACAAATATAATGTTTTGGATAGTTGTTCTTTTGTTTTGTCTTCTGATGAGAAAGGTTTATTAAATAAAGGTCTTGGTTTTGTACCTAGTTACTTAGTTTCTGAGGATGTGTTTGCCCAAGATGTGATATCTTTCTGTAGATTATTAAACCTAAGACTGTTTTTTCATAATCAGTTGAATAAGGGAGAAAATGAACCTCAGGTGTTTTGTTTTAAACCTTCTACATTTGTACCACCCACCAATAGGAATGTTTTGATTTCTCAATAACAAGTGTTGAGAGATTTACATTTTACTTATGGATCTCATTTAAAGATTGCTTCTGATAATCTTTCTTCTACACAGCAACAAGCATTAGTTGCTCTCAGTAAAAACAAAAAATGGCTGTCAGCCCAGCTGATAAAGGGGAGTTGTGGTATTATGGGATTGGAATGTGTATGTGGCAGAGGCACATAAACAATTATTAGATCAGTGCACCAGTCAGAGGATCAATTTGGATCCTACACCAGTGTTTAAAACCAGACTGATCAATTTTTAGAATTAGCCAGGGAAGAAGGTATTATTAGTAAAGATACCAAGTTACAACTTATGGTTAAGGATCCTTTGAAACAATATTTTTAACATGTTGCCCAAAACCAATAACAGCTTACACCAACCCCCAGGTAGACCCATAGTATTGGGTAGGGTGTCTCTAATGTAACCAGTAGACCCATAGTATTGGGTAGGGTGTCTCTAACGTAACCACTATCTGCTTTTCTCACACAATATTTGAAACCATTATTAGCCCATGTGAGATCAAGAATACAGGATACTATGGAGTTTTTAAACATTATTCAGGATACACAGGTGGAACCAGAGTGGTATATGTGCACCCTAGATGTGTCGGCCTTGTATACTACCACCAAACGAAAAGAGGCAAAGGTGCCCGAAAAAAAAAACAGAAACCAAATACAAGCACAAAACAGGCACCCAACACCAGGAGGTCAAATAAAACAATATACTCTGCAAAACATGGAATTAACAGCTCTTTAATCACATAAACGAACCACACAATAAGGTGTTTTCATTCAGCTGGATGAAAATGCCTTATTGTGTGGTGCATTTATGTGATTAAAGGGCTGTTAAATATTTTTTTTTTTCGCAGAGTATATCGTTTTATTTGACCTCCTGGTGTTGGTGCATGTTTTGTGCTTGTATTTGGCCTTGTATACTAATATTCTCCATTGGGCAGGTCTACAAGCTTTAGAATACTGGTTAAATAGAATACCTTTATATAGTCTGGGATTTAATATGTTCCTACTTTGTTTAACAGAACATGTATTAATTAAAAATGTGTTCTATTTTTTGAAGGAGTATTATCTACAACTTAGGGGAACAGCTATGGGGACATCATTTGCCCCCATTTATGCTGACCTGTTCATGGGTTATGTGGAGGAAAAGCTTATCTATGATTCTATGCACAATCTGTATTTGGAATGCATGGATATTTGGTGCCGATACGTTGACGACTGTAGATTGGTGTGGAGTCTAGCAGGTTATTACCTAAGGGAATTTGTTTCTTACCTTAATGACAACAAATAGGGTTTATACTTCTCAGTCAATTTCAACACTACATGGATTGTATTTTTAGATGTTGATATATGTGTACAACAAGATGGGACATTAATGAGAAAGGACATAGGAAACACCCATTTCAGGATATTATGGAGTCAAGCAATTATGCTAGGAATCTGGATAGGGCAGCTTTGTTAAAATACAAAAGTAGAAGGTCCACTGTAAATACCCAGTTGAGGTTTGTTACCAGTTATGTTAGCAACATTTCAGTTTTTATCAACTCTACAAATAAACATTGGGGGATCCTGACCTCTGAAGACTCTTTGAGGGACTTTGTTCCTTCGAGGTTTCTTTTTTCATATAGAAGGGGCAGGACTATTGGTGGTTGGTTGAATCATCACAAACAGCCATCATATGATTATGTTGGGATGCATCAAACCACATTACATGGTGGATTGTTGAAAGGATGTCAGCCTTGTAATCATTGTAGTTTTTGTAAATATGTGAGTACTACCCAAGTATTTAATTGTAAAAATACTTTGCAAGTATTTGATATTTGGGTGTATGGGGATTGCACTTCAGACTGGGTCATTTATTTAGTGACATGTAACTGTCAGGCTTTTTATGTATGGCAGACTTCACGGTCTTTGAAGTTACATGTCTCTGAACGTCTAAGTGATGTTCGATGCGCTCATCAGTCTGATGCCCTTTACAAACATACCATACAACATCCTGCAGCTCAATTTAGGTTTGTTATTATTGATAGGATTATGTTTAAAAATAAGGATAAATCAGGTTGGCATATATTTTGGATAAAAAGGAGAAAAAGTGGATCATTTTATTGGGTGTCCTTTTTTTACCAGAGCTCAATGATCATTTGTAATTTACCGATGGGATGTAATTACTGGTTATTTAAACAGGGGGTGGAGAATTAGATGAGATGCTGACCATATTGTGCTGGCCATGGTGTTTTTTTCCAAGTTTGATGCAGTTGCCATGCACTAGTTCCTTACTAGCATGGAGCTGGATTTACTATCAGATTTGAAATGAAACCATCTAATACTTTGTATGTAACATGGTTTTGGAATTATTAATGTAGGCATGAACAAGCAGTGGAGGCATCAACAGGATGTAAATGCAGCAACGCCTGGAGGAGTCACAAGGCTGTAATGAATGACATAGCACCTGGCTGGCAGTAACATCCAGCTTCTGAATATTGACAGTGCTGCATTTTAATCCAGAATTACGCACTCAGCTCTAGATTCTGTATCACAGTTACCAGGTTCAGACATCTTGATTTTGCAATACAATTCTGTTAACTCCATGACACGAATCATTCCCAAATGAAGGATAACAGTCACTTTCTTCACTTATAGCTACTGTGCAGAGTCTGCAATTTGCCATGAAAATACAGATTTTAAAACATCTCTAGGCACATAAAATGCTGTCCCCTGAATACCAAACCAAGAACAAGCCCTTACCTATGCTACTGGGATCTCACCACATCTCATTTTAAAACGTTTTGGAAATAAATAACCTAGTCTAAAATGCCCTACCACTTCAGTAGTACAGCTGAATTAGTATATTCTAGAGACACAGAGCAACAGTCACAGTGCTAGTGATGTCTTGTCTCCACTCAGAATTTCTTAGCACCTTGTTATTTTACAGTTATAATCAGTATTTTCTGGCAAATACCAGACATTGGAAAGGTATGGATAGAACTGAGAGCATTTATGGGTCAAACAAAAATGCAAAAAAGATGGTATAAATTTAAATTAGATCCTTCTAAAAGAAACTGTGCTACTGCATATAATATTTATTTGTTTCTAAACTCAGTGCTAAAGTGAGTTCATGTCAATAGTTACTCAATCGTATTCATCCTGACAAATCACAGCCTTCAAAATGTTTTACAAATCACTGGTATCTTTTAAATTTGAGGGGAAAAAAATCTAATCAAATTCTTAACTAAATGATCCAACAAAGTGCCTACTGACAGGTGTAACTCCAAACTTAAGAGATAATTGGCTGACACAAGGGGATAGTGAAAGACTTATGCACTTTGAGAAATGCTTACATTGCTATACGTGGAGACTGTTAAATGTATTTTTTTTTTTTTTTTTTTTTTTTTTACATTTTGCATGGTCTCACACTTCCATAAAGTTCCTACAGCTCTGAAGTATAGTTAATTAAAGGAAAGACCTTAGTTCTAAATATTTATTTATTTTTTTAATTGTTTTATGCTTTTGCCCCCATGCCTGCCAATAGCCTGCTCAATCAGACTTCAGATCACTTAAGAGCCATCTGGGGAAGGTATAATTTAGGCAGCCATGGGGGTTGCTTGTGTCCTCATCCTGGCAATAAGGAGGCCTGTTTGGCCTAACCCCTCCTATGGGCTGAGGAAAATACAAGCCCTCATCACCACAGGAGCCATAACCCTTTCAGTTACACAAACATACATCACATGCATTTGTTCCAGAGTACAAACATAAATGTTGTCTCACCTCCTTCATCTGAAAAACTGGCTGTGCCCCCTCCACCCAGTGATGGGTACACCTATATTCTATCAACTCAGTCAAAAGTCCTAGCTGCTAATGAAACTCAGGTCACCTGAGCCATAGTTGAGGCTTTAGATTTCAATGTCACCAGAACACCCCAGTTTTAAAAATTCATCTGTGTTATTTAACACATTCAAACACATGTGGATATAGTCTTGTTTATTAAAAATAACACAGTTACCCTTAGCTTCTTTAAATATGAAAATGTCAGAAACACCTTGCAGTTTTTTAACAGTGCATCATTATTCTTTCATTAAATTATAACACAGGACTAATTTCCTATATTATTCATCTCTTATTTTTTTAAAGAATTTCTTCAAAAAATATTATAGTGGAGTTTTTAGGGGATTAAATGATTAACTTCTAAGTGGACAAATGTCCATAGCCAGCAACAGTATTAAGCATTTCATCTTCATTGTCTGTATCACTCTTGCATTCAGAAAAACTTAACTCTAAAAAGCTGTCAGTACTATCATCACTATCTCATGCAACAGGATTTACTTCAGAAATTTCAACAACTCTGTGAAAAGAAGAAAACCATCTAGTTTAACTTTCTACAAAACATCACGATGTCTGCTGCTGTATCAGCATCATTTGGGAGACAAGGCAGTATAAAAGCCACATCTCTAAATATAGATATTAATGCATTTGAAAGTTGTAAATCAAAGTAATTGATTATGTCTTTCTGCAATGTCTCTGGCAGCCCCCTCCCCACCCTCACCCCATATTTTGTAATTTAAATTACTGCTGTATTATGTGTTCAGCATTTCCATGAATGACTCACTAGTCAGGTTTTCAAATCAAACCCAGAAGTTGACTTTTGCTACTTGTATCCACTTCAGAAACTGAGGAACCTCTATTGATATCTGTTCCTCTGATCTTTCCATGTCATTTCTTCTTCCCTCATAGTTCTTGTTGTTGTCATGAGAACAATCAATCCCTCTCATCGCCTTTTAAATTGCCATATGGCTTATTTTCCCCCTTTGTAATGCTCCATGCTCCAGTTTCCGTAATTTGTAAAGTAGTATGTGGGCTAAACACAAAGTAAATATTAGAATTATGAAGCATATTATAGGCGTTCAAAGAGAAATGAGAACAGTTTGATGGCTCAGCATTGTTGGGAAACCCATTTGGGAAGATCAGTTGTTTTCCAGCATGCTTGCCAAACCACTACTAAAAACAGGCAATGATGAGCAATTTGCATTATTGTCATTAGAAAAACTCGCTTAAATATTTCATAATCTTTTAATAAGGGGTTGAATAGTGAACTGAATATGACATCTTTGTTATGAAATTTAAGCAATTTACAAAATATATATTGCATTTATTTTATTTTGTCATGTAACACTAGTAATAAATGATTATTGAGTTTCATAAAGTGTTGTGTAAAATGAAAAATATTTTAAGTTATGCTTATTTATGATTTAATGGTTTAATATGGCTGTTTGTACCTATTACAAATGCCAAGGTTATTAATATGACTTTAAAAGTTACATTGACTAATACTTATTAATTTTTGGAGCTGCAGATGTAGTTATAATGCAGTGACAAATAATTTCCGTTACTGACTTAACTGAAAACTGTGATATACTGGTGTAGTAACTAACTGAAGAAGTAGATGATTGTGGAGTTGCCTTATAAAAACCTGATTTAGTAATGTGAATATTGTTAGTCTCTGAAGCCTCTACTGTCCCCTATTTAAAGAGCTTAGTCATAACGCTGAGAGCTTATCCATTAGGAGAACCTAAGGAGTCATTCTCATCACCTGACATATCTAATTAGACAGGTAGAAGTCAAACCTTCCTTCTCTGCAGAAAATGAATCTCCATCTCTCTCACAGAGGTTTCCATTCCTCTTGGGAAGCTGGGCTTCTGATGTACAAGGCTGGCTGGTACTGACTTGCATGTTCTACAAAAGTGAGAAAAGCTCCTATACCAGCTTCTAAAAAAATTAAGCTGAAGAAAGTTATGTTACTGCAGTGGACAGACTCCAGCCACCAGAAATATAGGAAACTGTGGGGCCTGAATAATTGTTGAAGTACCGTGGGTAGATGTCTGAAGTTTCTGCAAGGCAGTGCAGTAAGAGATGCTTGTGTCAGACTCATGTACACGCCCATAGGAGCTGATACACTCTGATGACTGAGCCCCTGGATGATCCTTGTGAATAATCACAGTGGGAATGAAAATCTTCTACCTCCCACTCAGCGTTACAACTCTAATATGGACAGCTGCATCTATCACCCGGGATACTATAGTACTTAACTCCAGTGTCTACAATACAGAAAATGTTCCTTCCTGGAGGTCTAGACAAACTTCATACCAAGGATACAGCACGTCTACAATTAGAAAACAAACAAACAAATAAAATAATATAAAATAAAATAAAAAATAAATAAATAACTGTATCTGGAGCAGACTAGCTCCCCCTTTGACTTAGGACACATGGCTGTGTCTCCGCAATGGAACTAAGCCAGCCCTCACTGAAAACATCCAGTGAACTCTAGGAGTTGGGATAGCTGGGCAGACATCTTCCTGCATTTAATTCCCAAACATACAGAATCATTCTGTAAAAGTGAACCATATGAAGAACACCAAAAGGTATTGCAGTACTTCCAGTGTCAAAAAACAACACAAATGGAAGTATCTAAAGCAAACTCCTTAACAATTAAGGATGTAGGAGAATCCATCTTGATTGTAGGAGAAAATAATTTAGAAAACACAGACTTTAACTTGTGGGTTTTACTGAGAACAGAAGAGCAAATAAGCACTACTCACACATCAGTCCAAGCAGAAACTTAGCAAATTTCACCAAAAACATAAAATGGTAGCTGTGGCCATTTTCTTATGCCTGTTTCTTGGCATGACAAAGAAAGAGCAACTAGAGTGTATGCCATGAATGGTGCATAATGGGAAAGGTAAGGACTCCAGGTAGCCTGGAAAGTTTCATCTGACTTGATATTAAAGGATTTGGCACAAGTCCTGGAGGTTACTGAATATGGAACTTTTCTTCTCAGAGAAGATGGTTAAGAGTAAATGTAGAACTCTACTAACTACATAAGGTTACATCTGCAGTACCGCAGAGCTCACTTTTCAGAGCATTGCTTTTTCACTCCTATATACTAATACTATTGGTGGTTCATTACAGAAAGTCAATCTACTTCTGTATTCAGACAACATGGTTATTTATTAGGAGCTTCTGTAATGTTAATCAAGAAACTTCTAAAAGTAAACTAACATCACTTTGCCATGGTATGGACCAACTGAAGCAGAGAGTTTATCCGGATAAAACCACAGCAATGTCATTTGGCACACAGAATCTATGTAGCTCAAGTAAATAAACCACAATGCAAAGTAAGAGTAGATGGAAGCACACTGGAAAATATGCAGACATATGGGTATCAAAGCACATGGATAAGCCCAGCACTCACCTTCACCATTCATTATCACAAAGTTTCAGGCAAAGTTACTTCCCAACTAAATATCTGTCACAGAGTAAAACATCTTCTGACAAATAAATAAATAAATAAATAAAGTGACAAGATCCTTAGGGAAGGGAATATTACTTCCAAACTTATATATGCATCATCTGTCTTTGGAGCCACCTCTTCATGCAGACTTCCGAGTCAACATATTGCACAAAACACAATCTGAAGATTTATAACCAGAACACACTGGAGGCAGCATGATTGACTCATGATCATTTATAGTAGTTAGTCACCCATTCACCCATAGCCACACCTCTCAGCAGCATCCTAATGTGAAAGAGTTTGCATTAGAGGTCCTCACTACTTGTCACTGTCATTAAGCATAGCTCTAGAAATTGTCGGCTTATTTTACTAGCAGTATTTTAATATCCATAATCCTGCACTGCTCCTGCTTTCCCTATTCATGGTTCTGTTGTTTGAAAATTCCAGTTCAGTTGTGTGTGAATACTGTGCAATACAGTACTGCTACCCAATGACCTTAATGTGCGCTAATGCATGGAAACTGGAAAGGCACATGGAAAAATTACTTTTGTTCAACTACTCCAACAGGTTCTGTAAAGTAAGAACTAGTTATGAGAGGCCCCTTCTTAGGACTACTTCTGGGTTCATCCCCTTTTCCAATTCTTTTTTTTTTTCTGAGAACCCTCCATGCTCAGGGGTGCATGGCCAGCCTTAGGCATAGACCAACTAGGCAGCCGCCAAAGGCGCTGCTCTAGTAGGGGCGCTTTTCCAGTATTTATTTGGTGTAGGTAGACTAGGATGGGGGCACCAGATGGTGTGGTGGGGGGCGCCGTGGAGCCCTTTTGCCTAGGGCACCAGTTGACCTAAGGCCGCTCCTGCAGGGGTGCACACCATGGCATAATGCACTGCAATACAAGCCTGCACTTATCCCATAAGCTCACCATCCAGTTGCAGTGAGCGCCATACCATTCAACCTAATAGCACAAGAAATCTGGACAAAGACAAAAATAATGGTGGCCAAATGCCCAAGAATAGGGAGAGAGTTTAAATATTGATATTATAAACTTAGAAAAACACATGAAAATCAAACTCCAAAAACCATGAAGCACAATGGGGCTGGAACACTGGATCAAAACCACCAAGATAATTTAGTCCTTAAAGGCAATTTATTTACGAATAAAGTCACAAAGATACTTTCCACAACAAACGAAATGTAAGCGCTTTCATCTGGTGTATACCAAACTTTTTCAAACAGTTAATTGATGCATTTCCTGTAGTTAAATATGTTCTGTTCTTTTCAATTAAACAATTAAAATATATTAACAATGTAATTGCATCTCCCATCTTTAAAAACGTAACACTATTAAAATTTCCTTTAAAAAAAAGATTTCTACCATAAGTTCTCTTGTATTTTGCCTTCATGAAAAATAATAATAATAATGACAGGATGTTTTTTTGAAGATCCGCATATTCGTATATAATAATATGTATAGGATGTATTATAATACGGATAAATACTAAAAATGACTCCCAGTATTAAAGAAGCGTGACAAACAATTAAATTTTCCTTTCCATAAGTGAGGTGATATTTCTTGTATATGGACTGCGTTTAACATATGTATATGTGAAAACTTCTATGTATATATGATGTCTGAGAATTTGATATATCTTATGAAGTACATATTTAATAGTAAAAAGTCCTGAAATATTTTCATAAATAAATGTTTATAAATAGTAAAATATTAAAATTGAATTATACTCAATAAATAAGTTAGGTCCATATTAATTTCTTGAAATTATAAAATACTTTTTGTAAATATATGATATTTCACTAAAACTATTTACGTTCCTTGGATTTAAGATATATTTATAATATAATATCAAATAAATATATAAATAAATAGATGAATAAATAATGAACAAGTGAATGAATAAATAAATGGATAAATAATTTATTAATAGATCAATTCTTTAAATAGATATCCTTTTTTGATGTATTTTATAATATATTTTTAAAGTGATAATAATGCTGCTGCTTGTACATGTATGAATTTGTACACGCATCATATATAAATGTAAATACTTTTTTATACTCATAATGTATGCAAACATCAAAAAATGTATGTATATATAATAAATACCTTTTTATACTCATAATGTATTCAAATTAAAAATTTAATTGTTTGTCACGCTTCTTTAATATTGGGAGTCATTTTTAGTATTTATCCGTATTATAATACATCCTATACATATTATTATATACGTATATGCGGATCTTCAAAAAAAAACATCCTGTCATTATTATTATTATTTTTCACGAAGGCAAAATACAAGAGAATTTATGGTAGAAGTCTTTTTTTAAAAGGAAATTTTAATAGTGTTACGTTTTTAAAGATGGGAGATGCAATTACATTGTTACTATATTTTAATTGTTTAATTGAAAAGAACAGAACATATTTAACTACAGGAAATGCATCAATTAACTGTTTGAAAAAGTTTGGTATACACCAGACGAAAGCGCTTACATTTCGTTTGTTGTGGAAAGTATCTTTGTGACTTTATTCGTAAATAAATTGCCTTTAAGGACTAAATTATCTTGTTGGTTTTGATCCAGTGTTTCAGCCCCATTATATTATAAACTTAGAAAGTTGTGACTATAACAGGTTTTGCATTAGTATATGTTTTCTAAAGGACATGAAGTCTGAAACTTCCATTATTGTGTGCCATTATTCACTAATTTCAGTCCTCAATGACCTGCAAGAAAATGACACATTTTATGAGGAATGGACCAAAAATATGAAGCAAAACTGTGTACCATTCTGCAAAAATGTGGACAGCTAAGATGTATGGTAGTGAGCACAATTCCTGAAAATCAAGAAGAAATTGATAGAAATGTGTCAACTACATTGTTTGCAAGTAAGTTAAAACCATATCATTTTCTGACTAAAAGGAACTATCATCTGTTGCATGCGGGTGCTATTAAAGCACGGGAGAAAGGCTGGAGGGTATTAATGCACCACAGAGAAAGGTTTTCTGGTCCTTTGATCAAATGATCTGGCAAAAAATATCTTTCATATCCAGAATGACAGGTCCTCACTGGTAGATCTGTAGCCGGGTAAAATCTCCAAAAAATATAGCCACCAGGGTGGAAGAAGCCAGAGGACATTCAAGAGGATCCCTCATAAAGCAGTCTGGAAGTGCATAAGTATCAAAGGAGGTCCAGCATCTGTAGACCTTAACTAGAAGCCAATGCTTGAAGGCATAAACCTGATGACCAAATAGCTGTGGCACAAATGCCTGCAATGGAAACATTTTTGAAGAAGCACTACAAGTAGCAGTTTCTGGGGTGGACTGGCATTTGACTACAGCATTTTACAAAAGGGGAGGTGTCACCTGATATAATGATACAACAAGACATTTATTAGTTTGCTTAGCAATGTCCTATGCAGACCACCTCAATGCCCTATCCCTGTATCTTGTCTCCTATAGGCTGTTGAGGGCAGATCTATGCCTGGCAGACAGGGCATTGTCAGAGCTCCCCCCCCCCAATGGACCTCCTGCATATCAGAAAAACAAACAGCACCAGAATTACCCTTTCTAAAGACTTAAACCTTGCCTGTGATATAAATAAGACCTGCTGGACAGACAGGTATGTGTCCCAGAGACTACCCTATCTATGGATCAACTGGATGGGGAACAGGAAATTCATCCCTGGCTTAGCACTTATGACTCTAATGGGCACAGGCAACCTGCCAGTGGTTCAGCTCCCATGCCCCTGCTTGTAAATGTTTCATGTCCCAAGCCCCTGCTTACAATTATCAAGGGTATCAGAACTTGTCAGAGATTTGGGATGCATGGCTAGGCTTAAAAGGCCCTTCTGGTCATTAGCCTAGTAATCACCTATAAACCAGGGAAGTAAATAGTGTGGGAAGAAATAACCAGGGAATTGTTATGGCTAGGCTTGTATAGGCCCTAGGGCCAATAGCCTAGTACCACCCTATGAACCTATGAACTGCCAGTCTTTCTTCCCCAAAGGAAAGGAGCTAAAAACACTGCTCCATCTTGTTAAAGTCATGATTGCCTTCAGGTAAAATCTGAACTGACAGTACACATATCAGGTATGAAGGACCATTTTCCACCAGTTTCTGTCCACCAATCAAAACAGGGAGATGAGTTGAGTTAATCAAGGAAAATGCTAATGATTTTTAGGAGGAAATATTGGTTATTCCTAAGGGACAAGCAATCCTTTGCAAGGACTAGAAGAGGTTCCTTACACAAGTGTCTGGAACTCTGAGATCCTGCATACAGAGGTCATGGTTACCAAGAAATGCTATTCAGTGTTAGATTCATAGGTTTATACTAAACCAGCAGTCCAGTGGTGTGGACTTGTATTTGTATTTGTAGTTAGTAATGTCATAAACAAACCCTTGAATGTGAGCTAGTGGTTATAAAGATAATGGTAGTATGCAGGTTTGATTTGAAAGATGCAGAAAGAACTTTATTAGCTTGGATAATATTAGAGAATAGGGAAGAGGAACAAAGTGAGGAGCAAAGAGCAGCAAACGAACAGGGAGACTTGACATGAGAATGTTCTGTTTGCCATAGTTAAAAAACAAAGCCAGTAAATGATTCCTGTGATGAATTTATGCAATACTAGCCATTCATCCAACTGAAATTAGAATATTGCAAGGACTTTACAGTTTCTGATATGTACAGGAAGCTTATTCCATAGGCAAGGGAGGTGCTAGGTGTTGCATTTATCCCTACATTGGGATTTAATGATACTCTGGTGTAAGATGCATCTCTTGAATGGGTATTAACAGAAGAGTTGTTCCTTCCGAGGAAGAAGAGGTCACAGAGAGTAGGGCTGGACATAGCTTGAAAGGTGACACATAATTCATCTCACAGGACTCATAAGTCACAGGAAATAAGGTCAGCATTTGTACTCTCTCCAAATAAGAGTGGTTCTTTAAACCTCAAACTCTTAAGTATTAAAATGTCGGGTTTATTCTGAATGAAGAGTTATTGCAGCTATACATATCAAATAAAGCATTGTATTCTATGTTGAAGTCAATAAGGGAACAGTAAAGAGGAGTTAGGATGAACAGGGATCTGAACATGAATCCACAACTGATGTGATGAAAGTAGGATTTTCTGACTATATTGGAGATGTGCTGATGTATGGCAGCTTGTTGTCTATGTAACTTCATAAATCCCAGATAACATTGTCACTCAATGTAAATTCCGTTTATGTAACATTGTGAAACAGCATTAGTTTTGCTAAATGTAACTATAATAAATTTCTTTGCATTTAGGGCAAGACAATAGGAAAGGTGCTAATTAGTAGGTGTTATCAAGGTTTCACTGGAATATTACTAAATCTGAAGGGGGGGGGGTTAAGATACTCCCTAACTTACACTTATCTGAAAACTTGGTTAGCAAATGGTTATTAGCATTTGGCTGTACTTCAGAGAATAGATTCTAAAGAGGAGGGGTCCTAGGGCAGAACCTTTAGGAGCACCTCTAGGTATAGATTGCTTTTTTTGGAGAGGGTACCATTTGCTCTAAATAAATGTGCTGAGTTTGATAACCAGTTAGTGAACTGCAAAGTGGTTGTGCTAGCGTATTTATGATGTCAGAGTGGGAAATGGCATTGAATGCCTTGATTAATTCCAGTTATTATTTATTTATGTTTGATAGCTGAGATATCCAGGTCCAGCTGTGCCTTGCAAGACCCCTTTTAACTGAGGCCCAAGGAGAAAAGCTACACAAAAGAAAATTATACATTATCATAAGATTATACAATATCATGGAGCAAAAAGTAGAAATACATAAAAGTCTGAAAGAGAAAAATAAGACAATCAAACAACATAAACCGATAATTTAAGTGAACAAAGGTACTAATAAGAAAAAAATTACAAATACATTAAATGAACGACTAAGAAATGTAATTGTTCTTTAAGTATAAATTAGGTTTGAATGAAAAGAAATACAAAAGTGGATGTTTGAATAAAAAAAGGAAAATAAAATAATTACAGATCTGTGAAGAAGAAAATAAGTGCAATAGAAACACCATGGAAGGTTTAAATAGCTTTGTGTAATATTAAGAAAGGATTAACAGTGAGGAGAGGCAAGAGAAACAAAGGATGGTTATGGAATGTGGCGAGAGGTAGAAAAGAAGTTGATGTAACGGTTATGATGGTAGGTGAGATGGGTGAAGAGAGGAGAATTTAGTTTAGGAGAGGATGGCATGAGAAAAGTAGGATATAAAAAGAAAAGGCATATACTGAAAGAGAGTCTGAGGAAAGTTCCAATTGACTAGATAAGTCAGGAAGGGATAAAATGTATGGTATCTTAAGTAGAGACAAGGGTTGTTATATTTGAAGTAAGATGGTATTAACAATGTGATATTAAACAGGTCCTTAGCCTGGGGATATTTTGAAGGATCAGAGCTAGGAATTCATTAGGAAAGCTTTTGGCTTCTCTTTGAAGCAGTTGGTAGAATATTTAAATCTTAAATTAGTGGGCATGGAATTCCACAGTTTTAGAACTTAAGTTGAAAAGAGGGAATCACTGATTGAGTTATGTGATTTTGTAATGAGGAGGAGTTTTGTATCTGTAGATCGCAGAGGTCTAGCTGGGGAGTACTATTTCAAGAGAGGGTTTAGGAAGAAGCATTTATTAGGAAAGGAAAGAATAGTATGGGCAGTTTTAACTGTGGGTGCATTAAGTAGTTAAGGAATTCATGCCAGTTTAGGGTTAAACAGTGAAGTTGGGTATTTTAGCAGCATATTTTGCAATTTTGTTAGTCGGTCCAGTGGTATAATGAGAGAAAGCCCTGACTACAACTCAGGAAACTCGAGTTTGGTTAGCAACTCAGGTGACTGACAGAAGTGGCAGGGAGGGATGGGCCTTATCATCCTGGTTAGGGTGGGTGATCCCTGGTTTAGACTGAAGAAAACACACTGGTTACAGGGTTACATTACTAAAAAGGAGAACAGGGTGACAACACGGCTGAGCTGCTGTGGAGGTGTGGAGGTGGGACAATACACTGCGCATCTCCATTACATGCCTGCCCCCAGGCATGCCATGAGGTGGGGCAATACACTGCACATCTCCATTACATGCCTGCCCCCAGGCATGCCATTTGGATTGCAAGAGAGGAAGAAAATGGGGAGATCATAAGGAAAACTGTGAACCATGACCAGCCCCAGCAACTCTGGACTGAAAAGTATGGAGGGCAAGGAGACAGCTGGTCGACCTGGCATGGGCAGGTACCCGGGTACCAGGCTGGCACCATGAAAGACAGAAGGAGGACAAAAAGTTCTTACAGTTTTGATATAATGGATTGATGTAGTGTTGATGTTGGTAAGGATGGGAGCGGCATAAAGTAGAATAGAGAGAAAATAGGATGAGGCAGTGGTTTTTCAAGAGTGTGCCATGAGAAAGGTAGAAGTTCTGTAAAAGTAGGCCCAACCTTTGATGTATTTTCTTGATTATATTTTTAATATATGTATTTAATTTTAGTTGATCTTCCATGGAAGCACTTAGAAGTTTTGTTTCAGAAACTATTTCTATTTGAAAAGTTTTGAGTGGAGGTAATTGTAAAGTTCAGGTTACTAAGTGTGGTGGATTTAGGGACAAAGAGTATTAGACTGGTTTTGGAAGGGGTTAGGAGAAGTTGTGAGTTTGCAAGCCAGGATTTTGTGGAAGTAAAATATTTTTGGATGATAGTTTGGAATAAAGTCATGGAGGATACAGAACAAATAATATTAGATTTGTCAGCATAATGAACAAAGGTGGCATGGCCTGCAGCAGAAAAAAGGCTATTTATGGATAGGTTAAATAATAATGACCCAAGAATGTATCCTTGTGGAATGCCAGTTGTTAATGGCATATAATTGCAGAAGGCTGAATTCCATTCAACTGCTTAGGTACGGCTGTAGAAACAGCTACTAAACTAATTTAGTAATGAAGGAGAAAAAAATAGTCTGGAAAGAATGATGAGAATTTGGGTTGAGAGACAGTGTCAAAGGCTTTAGAAAGACTTAAAACGATGGGCAAGACTAATTTGTTCTCATTTCTTTTTAGGTATATAGTGTTAAGGAAGGATAGTAAGGGGAGAAAAGGTTGCTATATAGCAGGAACTGGAAGACCTGTTTGTATATGCATCTTTCTAGGATTTTAGAGAGATGTAAGAGGATACTCTTAGGATGGAAATTACGTAATTCTGTGGAATTGCCTCCTTTATAGAGTGGAAGTATGTATGTTTTCTACCATAATGAGAGAAGAGTGAATTCAGATATTGAGAGATGGATTAATATATAGATTGGTTAAGAGAGGGGTTTAGCAGCTTGCTTTAGATACTTGGTAAAAAGATCTTCAGCTACTAGAGTGGTTGGTTTAAGTCTGTTGAGGAGATTGTAAATGTATGTGGTAGATGCTAGCTGTAATGAGAAGAAAGGTTGTTGCAGTGAGTTGTATGGAGAGGATTTTGAGGGTTGCATAGGTTGGCACTGTGTTAGTGCTGCTACTGTGTTTATAAAATGTGTACTGAATCTATGAATAATATCTTGGTTGGAAATGAGTGGGAAAGTGTTAGGTTGTGTGTTTTTTCCTGGTTTCAGGACATTATTAATGAAGGACCAGAGTCTGCATGTCCTCCCCGCGGTCGAGTGGCGTTCGAAAGACATGTGTAGAATGGGAGTGCCTTCGTTGAAGGTTGGGCGTCGAGCTGGCACCTCGACACCCGTAAAAAATCTACTGTCAATCATTACGGACTGGAGTTCCGCTGTGGTGACCCCTAACCGGGAAAAGCCGAAAGAAGAAGAAGATTAATGAAGGACCACAAGGACTTTGGACTAAGGTTATGAGATTTTGAGATGAAGTATACAAATTCCTTTTGTTTACAAGAATTAGTTTTTTGAGAGGTTATAAAGCTCCTTATAAGAATGAAAAGTGGACTGTTTTTTTGAGAGTATGCCACAGTTTCCATGCCTTAGCTCCTTATTGCATTACTTTCTTTCTGTCTTATTTCAGCCAGGGTACATGATTGGATTTTGTTTTTATTTTTATAATCGGGGCAAGATTTAAAAACTTGTTGTATAAGATAGAGTTAAAAGTACTGACTGCTTAGTTTAATAGTAAGCATATTAGGGGTGTCTTGTTACATTAATATAATGAATTGATGAGAGAGTTGGGCTCATACTTTTTAGGTTTCTAACATAGTTAAAGCAAATGATTTGGGGACTGTGGGTTTCTTGATGGATGTTAAATGTTGGATGATGGTTGCTTAAAGTGCCTGGTAAACTACCTGATTGTGTTATTATTTTTGGATTACTAGTTAATATCCAGTTAAGAATATTGTATTTATTTAAAGGTTTATCGAGTCTGGTTGGAGTATTATTATATACATTGAGTGGGTGTGGAGAGGATGGGTTATGGGTGGTGTTCCAGTCATACTTTAAGTCTCCTAGTATTATGGTTTCTTGGCTGTTATTGGATGTAATCCAGGACAGGATGTTTCTCTGACAGTATGGTCATTGTTGGGGGGAATATATAGTGTGACAAGATGGACAGATTAATTCTGATCAAGGTTTAATAGACTGATGGGGTCCTCTGCATTTGAGAAAGTGGGTAGTTTATGTTGGTAGGGAGTTTCAGTTAACTGTGTGGAGAAGCTTATAGCTACTCCCCCACCTTTTTTGATCAGCTTGTTAAATGTTATAGCCAGGTGGAAGAAAAGTGTTGTTTTAATATGAGATTTAAGCCAATTACATCAGGTTGTGCATAGCTACCATTAATGGGAATTCAGAGATTTTGTTAGAGATACTGTGGTGTTACGATAGAAAAAGATAGTTTAGGTTTAGAGGTGTAGCAGGTTGAAGATATATTTTGGAATGTAGGAGGGAAAGTGATATGGGATGTAGAGTTATCAGAGGGACTAGGGTTAGGGTGTATATCTCTTGAAGTTTGCAGAAAATGTGTTCATAATATAAAAGAGGCATTTTGGAAGTATTGCATTGGAAAGCTTGTTATATTTCATTTTCTTAGTTTTTGTAGAAGGAGAGTTGTGGAGGTGTTACATATTGTCTAGTAGATACAGGTAAGAAAAGGAAATTTTCTTAGTTGAAATGTTTCTATAGAAAACAAATATGGTGTAATGGAAAAGAAATGTGATGGCTATAAATACTTGTTCAGTGGGAGAAACGATAGTGATTGGAGAGAGGTGTGATACGATGTTGTCCAAATAGGGCTGATAATAGAAGAGTGAGAGTTGAGAGAATCATTGTTTATAGAGTGTGAGTGTGCACAGCTTTATAGACAGTATTCCTTGTAATTAGTGACAATAGAGTTGTTAGTTCTAGGGAGTGGTAGTGTGGGTGGGGAAAGGAAGGATATAAGGGGTTTATAGTGAATTCTGGTGGGGGGAGAAGCAGGCAGAGAATGGGAAACAGTTAATATGGGGATTTAGTAACTTTTCAAAGGCTCTAACAAGGTTAAGAAGGCACAATCTACCCTTGACAAAGCCAAATTGAAAATCGTCTGCTCTAAAGTCTATAGATCTTTCATATCCTTAATCAGTTGCACAGTAATTCATTTCTCTCCTTTAATGATAAGGATAGTGAGACTGATGAGCATACAGTTACCAGGATTAGTGGGGGGTGTCCTAATTGAGAGGGACAACTACGACATTTCACCATTCTGCAAGAATATATCCTATGGAAAAACTTTGAATATGTTCAGGAGACATTTGGCTAAGTGATGTTTTAGTATTACCAGCAAGAGTTAAGAGTCACTTCTTCATCATTTGGCTGAGATCATGTGTAGTATCAACTTTGTAAGCAGTCGGCTATGTTGTCTGGCCCCGTGGCAATATTTTTCAGAAAGGGAATTTGAGACATTGTCATTATCGATTACATATGAGTTTGGTTGGAGCTGATATAAGAGGACTAGGGGTATAGTAAGGAGAGATATTATTGCTGAATTTGTTTGCCAGGATGTTAACTATGGATTCTTGGTTGTTGTGGGTAGTACCATTTACAATGAGTTCAGAGCATGGCATGGTATTGTTGCAGAGTTTATGTATAAAGCTAAAAAAAGTCTTATGATTGTCTTTAGTGTTGGTGGCTATCTTGTGCTTGTAGATAGCCTTGGTGCTACTGATGGTATTCTTGACTTCCTTACTAATTTGGTTAAGTCTTATTTTATGAGCTGTGAGGGAGCAATATTTATATATATTTTTGGCGCATAATCTGTTGATTCTATTATTCCATCAAATTAGATATTTGATGTATTTAGTGCTTTGCTTATGGTAGAATGGGATAGTTTCCTCTATACTGTGATTTAATAGGTCATAACATTTCTTCATTAGGGTTAGGATAACAATGTTTATTGAACCATTTATGTTCTTTGAAAATGATTAAATCTAGCAGGTTTTCTTCACTGAAGTCCCTAAAAGCAGGTGGATCACTGCCATAAGGGAAGATGGGCTTGAAGGAGAAAAAGGTAACCAAATAGTTTGACTGAAACAGAGAAAGGAATACTTGTGGGCTAAGCAGATGGCAGGAAAGTTATTTAAGAACAAGATCTAAGATGTTTGGGCCTCTTATAGGGTGAGTATTTATTTGGTCCAGAGATCTGGAGTTGATGTTGAGAAAGGCCTTGGTATAACAATAGTTAGATGAGTAGGAGGACCATTTGATAGCTGGTTAATTTAAATCTCTTAATAAAAAGTTATTATGGTCTTCTGGGGACAGAGGGAGAACCTATAATTAGAAATAAAGTAAAAACATTGTTTTGCTGGGAATGATTTGGACATGTACTAGATCAAGCTTGAGACCATTTGGGATGAAACGTGTAGATATGAGATGCCAAAGTATGAATAGGTCTCTACCACTACTAGAGGTCCTGAATGAGTGGAAGGTGGCAAACCTTACCATAGAAGGCATGCTTTCCGTGGATTGGAGCCAGGTTTCATTAGCTGTACAAATTTGCATGTCTTCCCTATAAAGAAAAATTTGCAAGTCAGACATTTTGCCTCTAAATCTTCTTTTGTTAAGTAGAGCCATCCTGATGCATGACAGATTAGAATTTGTCAGGTTAGAATGTGTAGTAATTTCCCTTAGCCTAAAACATGAATAGGGAATGGAAAGGGATTTTATCAGTGTGCGAAAGCCCTCAAAAGACAAAGGTGCAGCCCATCTCTGGAAAAACAGGAATGCCTGACATCTCTGTTTTCCCTGGCTATCACAAACTAGATTCCACTAGAATGATACCATTTACAGAACCAATCATTGAAACTGATGATTGCTGAATTGCACTGGGACTTCATTCCAGGCAAGGGCAGAAAACCAATCAACAGTTTACTTCTGAATAAGAGGGATTAGATGAGGGGCAGGTAAACCTTTCTATAATGGTGCTCAAATCTCAAGAGTCTTCAAAGGTTGGCAGAGATTTAGAATCTTGAGGAAGTGAGTGACCACCCAATGCTGGATTGCAGTCCTTCCCTCTTCAAGGTCATAATGAGCAGAAATAGTTGACACATACACAATAATTATGGAATGACTGCAAACAAGCTCATATGTCTGTCTGAGACAGGAAGGACAGAGTTACCTGCAAAACTAGAGGGGTAGTAAAGGATACAACCTGAAAACATCTTCTACCTAGCAGAAAACATCTGCTGCATGGATGACTGCCTGACAGATTCAATTGATGCTGATAACCTTGCTTGGAAATCTGTGGAGATCAGAGGGTCTACAACAGCAGCCATGCCCTGATGCGGAACAATTGCTACCCCGGTCATATCAGACTTGCTTAACTAATACTGAATGGGGTTGTTTTATTATCAAGGATTTAAGAACCTGAAATCACACCCTTCTCAACCACCACTGGGTGATGAGAATAACTTTTTGTTTTTTTCTTCTCTGAATTTTTCAGTGAGATGCAGAACCACAAGGAATGGAGAGAAGTGAAAGATGTATCAGTTCCTGTATAATCGAATGGAAGCAGTGGCCATTGCTAAATGCCCCCTTGATCCTGCTACTCCAAGAAGAAGAGAAGTAAGTGCATTCACTGTGGTAGGAAAGTACAGGTGTGAATACGTCTTACCATAACAGTAGATGTTTGAGCAGCAGATTATCTTTCCTTACTTCACTTCCAGGATTTTTGCTGGAAGGCTGGAAGACTAACTTCTGGACTTACCTGTAGAGCTTTTACCGGACATCCCCACTGATGGTTTGTAAACAAGAGGGCTGCATTCATACCATAATGTTGGTTCTTTTTGGCAGAAAAAGGCACTTGTGGTGTAGGGGCACTTAAAGCTCCTTGTAAGCCTTTGTTATGTCAGCTCTACAAGGGTTTACACTGTAATAGTTTGTTTTCTGAAGTGATGTATGCAAGAAATACTGACTGTCTTCTGAGAAAGAATGACATGGAAATGCTTCGGCGTGCTCTTCCCAGAATTACAGGACAACACCTCTTGTCTGGTGCTGGGAAATACTGCATGCGACCTTGCACTACAGTAGTGATGACCTACTTAGCTGCTGTTATGATAAGTTACACACACAGAGCTGTATTACTTCTGTTGTAGGGGTGCTGCTGCAGTAGTATTCCTTTCTCTAGGAAAACTACTAAAGTTATCCAACAAATACTGATTACAGGATTAAAATAGGCTCCAAAGTTATGTCAGAGACAAAAGTCGCCCTTCTGTTGAATTTGATGCTGACTTTATAATGTTTGGAGAAAGTGTGGTGGGAGGTCCAACTGTCACCTCAAATATACCCTGCACTGATGCATTTTTTGAAGAACATTCCTGCCGTGGCTACTGCCCTAGTGGAACATCAGTGGAAACAAATATCTATATCTCTCATCTGATATCTTTGGACCTGGTAATTTAGTACTTAAACTGTTAAACTGTAAACTGCCTCATTCTTCCTCCCAAGGTAATGATGTAGTCAGAATTCTTTATCTTCATTAGTTACTGTCTTCTCCCTCCTATTCATATACTCAAGTACCACCAGTTTTGCATTACTTCCCGAATTATCTATTATCCTGTACTCATTTAATTCGTCCCATCTTAGGAACATTTTTAACTGCAAGCTCCATGCTTTTAGTAACTGAGTCACATCATCAACAAGAAATACATGGGTACTTTGGTAAGCCAGTCTTCTTTGTAACACTTTCCACAGCTGATTCTTCAGGTAGTGTCATTTCTATAGGTGCAGATGGTGGTAGTGTCATCTCTATAGGTGCAGATGGTGGTAGTGTCCTCTCTATAGGTGCAGGTGGTGGTAGTGTCCTCTCTATAGGTGCAGGTGGTGGTAGTATCGTCTCTAGGTACAGGTGGTGGTAGTGTCATCTCTATAGGTGCAGATGATGGTAGTGTCATCTCTACAGGTGCAGATGGTGTGGTGGTCAGGACTGATATAGTAGGCTTTACAAAATATTTTCACTGTAATAACAAAGACTCTATAGATGGAGCTGTAGTTTGTCTTTTTGAATGCAGAGAGTGGAGAAAGAAAATTCAGCACAAACTGAGTACATGGGAGGAGTATGTCTCTTCTGTACTGGAAGTGCCTGTCCTATGGATAAATGTTCACTGTACAGATCCATTTATAACACCCATGCTCTAGTTTTAAATAATGGTAGCTGCCCGAATACCAATGCAACAGGACCTACTAAGCAAAACTATACCATTATATAAGAAATTACCATAACAGTAAATGTTTGAATAGATCAATGTTGCAGTAAAGCTGACAGATAGGACGTGGCCTTTCAAGTATATTATGCAACTCGCCAATATACACAAACTTAAGCTCTTTTTCCCCATGCATTGTACATCCAACCTTAAGCGAAGGCATGAGGAGGACATTCTGGTACTTAAGGAACATATGAGCAAGGAAATCCCCAGAGCTTTCTTGCTCCAAACATAAATGGAGGCTACCTTAAAAAGAGGCTATGCTCAAGTACAAATAGAGGGGGAAGAGATAGACAAACAGAGATTCTACCTCAGCCAAAAGGGAAAAGATGAAGGGGGGTGGAGGGTGGGTGCAGATACTACAACAGTGACCTATTCAAATAGTGGCTGTTATGATAAATTGTTGCACAACTGTACTGTGTTCAATATTAGATCACTGCAGCAGTAATGCTGACAGATAAGATAACTCACAAAGCCTTTATGTAAATTGAGAGGGGGTAAAAGATACAGAACTGGAGTCCACTAAATCTTGAAGGATGGTTCTGGTAAAATCTGTTCTGGCTTTAGAAAAGGCATCATTTTTGTAATGTCTGGTAAATATGTGAATGGAAAAACAAGCAGCAGTCTCAAGAATAGATTTGGTGAAAAATGTACCTGAAGAAGCCAAATGTCTTGCAGAATAACCTTTAATATTATTTTGGAGGGATTTTCCATTGAAAGAATGACAGAAGACAGTAATGTTATGGGTACTCACCATCTAGATCTCTCAGCTAGCACACCGAATCAAGATCTCTCAGATCTAAGGACATATTTCTTGCCCAAGTCCATAGACCAAACAATAAACATGGTAAAGCAATATAGTCTTCATATGTATTCAAATGCTGGAATACTCTCCCACAAGATCTAAGACAATCTGTAAATCCAAAATATTTGAAATCACATCTAAGGATCTATCTCTTGGATTCCAAACTAAGCTCCTGCCACTCATCATCTGGCTAAACATTGCTGCATTTTCAACCATCTATCTTCCACCTGTAGTGCCCTTTTGATCTTCCTGCATAAACTAAGCTTCTGGGCTTTCAACAATTTATCCACAACTAGAAATTCTTACCAAAAAATCTGTTACAAGATTAATCTCTACACATATTCTGTTGCACCTATCTATTAACCTAATGGAAGTTTGTATCATTTCTACTGCTATTTAGTAAACTGAGATATAACTCTGTAAAATATAATGATATATAGGATCTGTTTAATTTCTGTTTTTTTTCTTTATATACTAATGTTTGTATGTGTTTGTGATGTTTCACATTTGTTAACTTGTATTGTATTGTATAGTGTGACATTTTGAAAGATTTGTTAACTGTGAAGCTTTTCTCTCCAGGCTTCTACTAAAAAAGGGTGTGACATGGCCTAGCCAGGCTTTCCTAGTAAAATAATAATAATAATAATAATAATAATAATAATAATAACAGAGGAAAGAAATCAGTCTGAGAATGGTCTAATTGGATTCTGGAAAAACTTATTTGCCCCTCAAAGGAAATGAAGAATTTATCATATTTTCTAATTTCCTTAGTCTTATCCAATTAAAATCTTAGTTATTTGTTTACATCTAATAAATGAAGCACTCTTTCTCCCTTATTTTAATAGTTAGAAAAATGCATAAAGGTAAATATATGAATTCAGAGATATTTCATTGGCCAGCTTAGATAGAAATAATGGGATAGTTTTAAAGGAAACCCTGTCCCTGTCCTTGTGAAATACAAAAAAGGATGAAATAGGCATGAGGGCTAGCAACTCAGAAACCCCTTTGCAGAAGTGAAGGCTTCAAGAACTGCTTTCCATGTGAAAACATGTTAAAGATGCAGAAGAAGCAGGTTCAAATTGTGATGAAGTACATTTCTCAGGGACATAATTCAGGTCCAAGGGAGGAATACATTTTCTGGGGGGGTGGGGTTCTGATGTGCAGGATACATTTTAAGAACTGCTTGGGCTCAAAATGTGAAGAAAGAAGTGGATTTATAGGTAGACAAGCTGAAATGACCAACAAATGTACTTCAATAAAGTATAAGCCAAGTCAGAATTAAGCAGCTCACACAAATATTTAAAGATACAAGGTATTCCTGCTTTACATTGCTCCAGTCCTCTTTATGACTTTCAAGTTGCAGAATTTATAACCAACTTTATTAGCTGAACACATTCTCCAAATAGAGGTGCCTAAAAAGAATTAAAATCTATCATCCAAACTGTGAGATTGAATTTCTTTAGATTGGGATGAATTAGAGAGCCCATCTGTTCTCTAATCCATCCCAATCTAAAGACATTATCCTGTGGGGTAATATTTGGTGATTGTACTTGGTTAAGTGGAAAAGAAGGAAGAACCAATGGTGTCTCATCTAAAAGGGGATAACCAAAAGAAATTTGGGATTTTCCTACTGATACTTTAGAAATATATTTTGCATTAGAGGAAACAGAAGAAGGGCATGCAGGAATTTATTTTCCATGGGAAGGAGAAGGCATCCACTCAACAGGCTTTCTTGCAAGGAATGCTGGAGTAAAGCATTCTGAGTTGATTATTCACCATGGAGGAAAATAGATCTGTTTCAGGGTATCACACTAGTGGACAGTCAGAAGGAAAACCTCTCTGTTTAACATCCATTCACGAAGGTCTGCCCTGGATCTGTTCAGGTAGTCCGCTAAGATGTTCTGTTTTGAGGGACTGCAAACTGCTTGGAGGAAAAGATTGTGATGAACTGTAATGTTCAGAGCATTCATATCCAATCTGACAATTGCTATGACATTGTGTCACCCTGTTTGTTGATGCACAACATGAAAGTGGTATTATCTAACAAAACTTGGATATTCCTGGGACAAAAGGATGTGTAAAGATTGGAGAGCAAGAATCAGTGCTTCTATTTCTTTCAACTTTATATGTACTCCTCTGTCTTTTTTTTTTACCAAAGTTCCTGTACCTTCATTCCCTTTTAACAAGTCCCCCAATCCATGTCTGATGCATCTGTAAAGACCTTTGGTAGAGAAGGGAGGAATAAAAAGAACTCCTGGGATTGCTGTTATCTTTGTGATCCACCAAAAACAATTATTTCTTCACAAAAGGCAAGAAAGGAATTGGGACTGATATAAGATGACAGTGTTGTGCTCAGACAGACTTTTACATACCACTGGATAATCCTCATATAAAGTCAGGTAAATGGAATCATTTGCATTGTGAATGCCATGTATCCCAGGACTCTCATAATTTCTCTTGCAGAGGTCAGGGAAAGGTTTGTCAGGGCTAGAAAGTAACTTGTTAAGAACTGAATATTTTCTGAAGGAAGAAAGGCCATCATGATGGATGCATTAACATGGCAACATATGAACACTAGAGAATAAGAAAGTTAAATATTGGACTTGTTGATGTTCAGAGTGCATCCTAGATTCAGAAAGAGGTCGACTGAGAATTGTAGATCTTGGAGAATCTTCTGAAGAGAAGTGATCTGAATCAGTAAGTCATCTAGATAGAGGTAGACGTGGATACTTTGGAGTCTACAAAATTCTATCATAGGGCTAGACATTTTATGAATATTCTCAGAGCAATGAGAAACCCAAAAGGCAAACCAATAAATTGCAAGTGAAATCCTACGACAACAGAATCTTAAAACGTTTCTGTGTTTTGAATGAGTATGAACATAAAGGCAGCCATCTTTCAGAGTCAAGGTAACAAGAAAAAAGCTCTGGGAAAAATTAAATGGAAAAGATTTTGGAGTGTTAACATCACAAATTTTGGAACCCTCACAAAGGAGTTCAGCGTAAACAAATCCAGAACTGGCTTCCAGGTACCTTATTTTCTTGGAACACAGAAAAGCTTGGAGTAAGATATCTTTCCTTTTTGTTGGTGTAGAATAAACTCTATTACTCCTTAATGCAGAAAGTCAGACATGATAGGAGAAACCAGAATTTGTTGTTTTGGAGGAAGTTGTGAAACTCCATGAGGAATAGGAGGGGAATTCCTCTAGTTGAGGACTGGAACTTGATTTGCAGTACTGAACATGTATCAGGGGATCTAGAAGGGAAAATATAATAAAATAAGGTAGATTTCTGAAGAAATGTTGGAAATATTTGGTATGGAAGACATGACTTCAGTAGTAGGAACTTGGACAGAATTTACATATAATTTCCCAAGGTACAGTAACTATTATATTTCACAGAAGCACACGCATTTAATTGAAAGCTCTGACACACATCCAATAACTACTTCAGATAATGCACCAGTAAAAACTATAAAAGAAATGCAGGGTAATGAAGTAAAAATGAGACACTGGCTCTTTCCCACCTACCCAATAAAAAGGCAGGAATTTAAGGAATGGGTAGTGGAAATTATTTGGGAGTTATTAGAGAAGATAGAAATTACTTTAGAAGGGATAGCTAGTGCGTAGGATAAAATGAACATGGAGTTTAAAAATAGGGCAGAAATAAAAGGGAAAGAAATGTGGTTAGCAAGTCATATGAATTATTTAGAGGGTCTAACAAAGGTTAGAGTATTGCAGAAAATGGAAAATATCACAGAACAAAAAAGAGGGGCAACTGCAGATGTGTCAAAGAAAAAATAAGGAGAATTTGGATGATGTGCACGAGTTTCGAAAGACTGCTGTTAAGCTGTTAAGCAACTATTTTTGATAACAACTCCAGAGCACAAAAACTATTAGCACAACAACTTAGGCAACAGAAATTTGAAAGGGTTTGTCACCAAATTTAGGAAGTGCGTGACAAAAAAATAACCAGAGATCCTATAGCGATATTAAAGATATTTTGGAGATTTTATAAAAAATGTATAAAACAGAAGGAAACAGAAACCAAGAAAGAGCACAAAAGGAAATATTCATGGAAGACTTAATTACGTCACGATTAGAGGAAGATGAGATTCAACAGCTAACTGTTAACATAGGAGGAAATGAGATAAAAATAGTGATGTATAATCAATCTGCAGGGAATTCTGCAGGAACAAATGGTATTCCTGTGGAAGTTTAGAAGTTAGGAGGGATGAAAGTGATAAAGATATGAAAGATTTTATTTAACAGTATTTTAAAAGGAGGGGAAGCGTCATCATCATCTTGAAAGAAATGATGACTGCATTACCCAAAAAGGGTTAAAGACCCACCAGACCCAGCTTCATACAGACCCATTTAAATTTTAAACTATGGTTATAAAATGTTTATGTCTATACTACCTAACAAAATGGCAAAGGTTTTGCCAAAAGTAATAGGTATGTGTCAGTGTTTCTTTGTGGAGGGGAAGCAAACATTTGCCATTAACAGAACAATGATGACCATTGTCATGAAGCAGAATGTAAGAAAATACTGCTATTATTTGTGGTTCTTAGCACAGAGAAACTATTCAGAAGAGTAAACTGGGATTTTATGAGTAGGTCAGTGGAAGCATTTCTATTCCCTGATACAATAATAAAGTTAATTAGAATGATATATGAAGGATCAGCAGCAAGAATTAAAGTGGGAGGGTTCCTCTCTGATAAGTTGTGTTTGAATACAGGAACCAGGCAGGGTTATCCTCTTTCCCCCTTAGTTATTTGCTTTATATTTGGAGCAATTAGAAAAAAAAATAAGAGACTGAGAAATTTGATGATGTAGTTGGTATGGTAATCAAAAAACTTGGGCTTTACTTGTAGATGATATATATAAAAATGGGAAAGTGAGTTGTAAATGGATGGATATATTATTTTCTACCTGATAAATCCAGAAAAGGACATCTTAGTGTTGTGAAACATTTAAAAAAAAAACAGGTTCCATTCTTTTCATGATATAAAATAAATGAAGATAAAAAAGGCTAAAGCCATAAATTATGTACCCACACACAAATTGGCTTAGCAATGCCCATATTTACAGTGATACGAGAAGATAATTAACAGTATGAATTAAGAGTATGGATTAAAAAGGCTACTGTTATAGCAGAGAAGAATATGTGGGAATAGCCTAAACAATAGTTAATTCAAAAACAAAGAAACTGTAAGCACTTTTTATGGATATGGACATTAAGCTACAAGCAGTGAAATGTTTTTATTCCTGTTAGTTTTATATACAAGTCAGGCATAGTTTTATCAACAAGAGCAGATGTTGTGGACAATAATTAATAAAGAATTGAAGGGATTTATCTGGCTGGGGAAGAGGGCATGTCTTAAGTGGGATAAGCTGATCTTCCCAATAGAAAAAAGTGGTTTATGATTACCTCATTTGAAGGGATATTTTAGAGCTATGCATTTAAGGTGCATATACATAACACAAGCAGCATGCTATTATTCAAAGCAGAAATGGATGATGCAGGGGAAGTTCAAGAAATAAGGAGGAGGTTGGGTGCAGATCTTTAAAGGGAAAAATAACAACCATACTAAAGTCATAAAATATCAGGATTTGCAGGCAGAAACTAGAGCAATGTGGAAGAAAGATGCCCAAACAGTTCCAATAGTAGTAGGAACAATGGGTCTTATAAAAAATAATCTGCAATCATATTTAGATATATTACCAATACCTGTAACCCCATATGATTTGCAGAAGGAGTCATTACTGGGCACACGGGGTGCTGCGAAGAGCACTTGTGGCTGACATTAAAGACTGAAACAACATTAATTTCATGAACTTTAACCGTACTTTAACTTAGGAATGGGGTCCATTACTGTCACGGTATCAGAAACCCAAAATACTTGGAGAAATTAAAAAAGTGAAAAATTATATTCATAAAATTGGAGAAAGTATTCTAAGAACTAAGCCAATAAGGGAATGGAAAAGGAGATTTTGCCAATAGGGATGACTGCAATTAAGGATACAGAAAATAGGAAACATTGGGCATGAATGTACTGGGGAAAACTTGCAAAAGAAACCAAGTATTGGGAGCAGACAACTAAAGTTGGAAAGGTAATAGGGTAGGATGAAGCCAAGATGTATATGTTTTGGGGAGTATAATGCATTAGCGGGTTTTAAAAAAACTCCCTACAGAGTACTCTATCAGAAATAATGAGGAATCAAGTGGTCATAGCCAAGGAAATTCTTCTTTTGAGCTGGGACACAGGATCTGAACTGCCTAGACTTAATAGGGCCTTATTAAGCTTAATTCTATTGGCAGCCAAAAAGAAATTACTAGAAAATGGAAATCAAAATATAAATCAATTCAATTTAAAGTACTGAATATTGTAAAAGAGAAAAAAGAACTGGAAGTGGGATCTTTAGAAAGGGAAGGAGCAACTTACATAGAAAAAAATGGAATTTGTGGGAACAATGCATGCAGAATAATGTTCAGGTGGAGGAGTGAAAAAGGAATTGAGCAATTTGTGTATTACTGGACTGAATGACAGTTGTTACAAAGCAAGAAAACTTATATGTAAGGTATAATGTATGCAAATAAAAAAAACATATGAATATGGTTTGTTTTATTTTCTCATATTATATGTCTGTGTCTATGATTTAAGTGTTAATTTAATCAAAAGGGGTGGGGGGATTCTACTGTAGACCGTATCCTTTTTAGATGATTTGCAAACCTAATAATCATACTTCTCAGCTGTACAGATTTTTGCAGAATGTTCTGATTTTTGCCTCATATTTTTGGTATTTTCTTCATAAAAATGTATGTTTTTCTGGCAAATCTCTGAGGATTGAAGTGACTAAATAATGATATACATTTGAATTTCAGACTTCATATCCTTTAGAAAATGCATGCTAACACAAATCTTATTTGAGCAACTTTCTAAGTTGCTAAGAGCAATATATGAAGTCTCTACCTATTTTTGAGCCTTTGTCCCCGTTATTTTAGGCTTTCTCCAGATTTCTTGTGCTAAGAGATTGAGAGGTATGCTAATAATCCATTGTGACTTTTTTTCCAAAAGTGAAGACTGCCAGAAAGTCTGCTGGGAAGACTGCAGGTTAGAAGGCAGGAGGTGGTTAGAAACTAGTAGGTATGTCTAAGAAGGATCCATTCTCTCACTTAAAATCAGACTTGGGTTTTCTGTAACAGAAACAGCCTTGTTTGGAGGGTAATTTTTGGACAAGAGGAAAGAAAAGTTGCTTGAACCCCTATATAATTTCACCCTTCCTCCAATTTTTATTATCTCAGCAAAAGGGGATCCAAATAAGTAGTCCTTATCCAAAGAAGCATATAAAAGCTTTGCTTTGATAGCCTGAGGAAGTGACTGGAGTCTGAGCAAGGAAACCCAGTGGCAGCTGCCCCGAACAAGGATCTGCAATATCATATGCAAATTTAATGGAGTGATGTGCAACCTGAGAAGAAGAAATCATATTTTGCAAGATAGATCGAGAGTCACTGTCAGGAAGATTAGAAATAGGCTTAGACATGCTTCCAGCTATCGATAACAGGTAGTTAATAGTGTGGATTTGACAATAAGTAACACATAAAGCTAATGTAGCAGAGGCATAAACTTTCTCTTTCTTTCTTTCTGTACCTGTCTATTGTCTTACTATATTTATCATTTGGTAAGGCATTAGAGGAATGGAATACATTTTTATGGCTTGTGTGATTCCATAGCTGCAGGGTTAGATGAATGTTTCCTTTTCAGATATACATGACTGTGTGAGACTTCACAGTACCTATCAAGCTTTTTCGGGTGCAGGGGGCTGAAACTTTGCTGCTAAAGATGATAAAAAAAGGTACTTTTCAAGGCTTCAAAGACAGGAAGTATAGCAGAAGGCTTGGGGATATCCATATATATAGTAAACTGTTGTACCTCTTTTGAGATTCTGAGACCTGTTTACCTTCCCAATTAAATGTTGCATCATCTTTGGATGGTGTTCCCAAAAGAAAGTTCTTTTTGGGGTGAGTCTGAGGATAAGATATCTTTAGGTTTAGACTCAAACCCAGTGGGAGAGTACAACTGAGAGGAGTAGTCCATAGGCTCGGAGTTTGATTATGAGGCAGAATCTTCCTCAGATATATCATCCTTCTTCCTTTTCTGAGGGATGGAAGCAAAGAACTGTGTAGGCTATAAAGCCATAAGGACTTTAAAAACTCCCTGAGAAAAAGTCATTCCTGTTGAGGATCACTGCGAGCAGGGGTGACAGGAGATAAAATATGTTTTGTTTTTTGTTTTCTATTTCTTGGGTGTTTCTAAAGAAGTATACATGAAGAAGTCTACCTTGGATGTACCTCCATAAGGGAACTTGGCATGCCCCATTAACCAGTCTCTGTGGAACAACATCTAGCCCCTCTGAAATTACCAGCTTAGGCTCTCCCTTCATGGCCTTAATGGCTTCCTGATTGGTCAGAAGGGATGTGTCAGAAGGTTACTACATGTTGGCCCCCAAGGGAGTCACAATAGCAAGAACAGGTCCAGATGTCAGATGGTCAGTAGGTTTGTCAATAGTCTGAAGAGAAATGTCTGACTGTGAACATGAGAAGGAAGTGGGCAAACTAGCATCTTATTTCTGTTTCTTAGCTTTATTTTTGGGCTGAGAAGGTATGCCCAGGGAGGGAGCTTCAGACCTCATAGTAACTGAGACCAAAACTAGTAAACATTTGTTCTCTAAGTAAATTTTCAGCAATGACAAATGGCTTCTACGGGTCTTTGAAAAACTTTTGCAAAGAGAACTATTGTTAATAATATGGTGAAGTCCTAAACAAAAGAGAAACTAGATATGCCTATCTTTATAAAAGATCTGTCTACCACTGAGGCATTTCCCTCTATTAAATGACATCAAAAATTCAATAATCAGAGAAAAAATCCACAATGAGGAAGGGTCCCCAATGGGGTACTTAGCTTGCCCTTTGCAAAGGCAACTGGATCCTTTTGTACAGCTGGAAGACCAAGCTTCAGATGAAGTCTTGTTTCCTGGACTGTTGGGAAGGGAACTCTGAGGATTTGTGTACTCATATGTCCCTTAAGAACCAGCATATACTCCTTATGCCTAGGTATACAGTGTTAGAGGAAAGAGCACCTAAGCTTTGTATATTGGGAGAATATACAATATCCTTGGCAGAATACATCCCATCTGTTAACATTACTGCAACACTGACCTAATGATGAACCTCTAATAATCTTAACAAGATCCTCTGCCAAGGAACTAAATCTGCAAACACCAATAGCTTCAGAAAACAGGCACGAACAGCTAAAGCAGACACGTGCAACAGAAGTTCTTTCTTTTACAAACAAAGGTTGTGATTTACCATAATTACAAATCTAGAACTAGATTACAGTCTCAGTAACACTGTGAACTATAAGCAGCAGTTACAGATTGCTCTATGTGAGGAACTGTCCTAGAGGAACTTCCTTCATTGGGGAAAATCTCCTTAGCTGCCTTTGTGCTGACAGATTTATAGCTTTGACTTGTTGTGATTCTCTGTTGATGTCCAGTGTCCCCAGATCATGTCCACTACTTTAGCTGTTTAATGAATTTCCCTTTGCCTTATAGTTAATGCAATTATCTGATTGTCCCCTGAATTTGGACAGGGGATGGAAGGAGAATGCTGTTAAACAAGATGACGTTATTCCAGATCCACCATTATGATGTCACAACTTTCACATCCTGAAACAAGTACTATCATTCCAAAAACAGTCCTCACCTTTCTCAGAGAAGATCATCATAGAAGACTATCTCTCAACCATGTGGACCCAATGGATGATCTTTTTCAGGAAGTTATATCCAACTTGTAGTTCTTCACAAAGGAATTCAGGAATGCCCAGATTGCTGCTGTACATATGTTGCCTACAGATGAAAGGCTGTGGAGATGCCATGGGTTTAGCACAATGCACTTTCAGGTGAAATAACTTTTCCTGCAAGGCACAGCAAAAGGATCAATCTATTTTGAAGACTTGTTGAACTTTTCTTTTAGGGGAGATGGAGAAAGACACCTGGTCCAAGCTCCTGAAGACCCATGTTTTGTTCAAATAAGAATCTAATGATGATAATGCAATGCAGGATGTACTCCCTTCTCTTCTGATAGTTGGGGATGACAGCTAGAAGGTGATTATTTGATTAAAACTGGTATTGGTTGAAGCCTTTGTCACAAACCTGGGTTATTATACAGAGTCCAACTGTCTCTGTGGAAGACCAGCTAATGGGGGGATGGTTGATGAAAATGACCTGCAGTGCCCATATCCTTCTAGAACAGGCAATGGCCATTAGCAAGTGTGTCTTTCAGGATAAGTATCCGAGGCTGACAAAGGCAACTAGCTTGAAGGGATGCCTGATTATCTTTTCTAGAATGAAGCAGAAGATTTCCCTAATGGGGGATTGTAAGGCTATGTGGATGTATGCATTTTTCAGGTCTAGGATAACCATGAAGAGCTGAGAAAAGAGAAGAGAGACAGTAGAGCCTGCAATGTTAGCATTTAACTTTTGCATTAGCGGGAATTTGTTTAGCCTTGATAAGTGTGAACTTGGTCTGTTCTGTACTCCATTTCCATGCCACACTTGAATTGACAGCTCCTGGGACTACTAACAGTTTTGAGTAAAAACCTCTGCCTTCTTTCAGCTTTTTGTACTCACTCCAGCCTTCATTCATAGAAGGTCCAGTAGTACAAGTTTGAGTAGATGTCTTGCTTTGGAACACTTAAGAATTTTAATCTTTTGATGATCTTGAGCCTGATTTTAAAGACCCAGGTGACATGAATGATTTTCTCCCACTCTTTAGAAATTGCCTCATATGTCTCCCTATTTTTTGTATAGGGATGGGGAAGGGACTCAGAGAAGTGGGAACGGAGTGAGGAATTTGAGGAGCAGGGGAAGTGAAAGAAGAATTTGAGGGGTGCAAGAAAGAAGAGCTCTTAATAGCTGCTCTCTTGTTGTGTCTTGGGCCTGAGGGCCCCCACTCCAGGCTTCCATATTTAATCAGCTTGCCATTCTTTTCTGATCTGGCTGGTTTTCTCCTTGGTTTGTTTACCCTTCCCTCCAACTGAGGGGCCAACTTTAAAATGAGGTGACTGTTATGGTATGTGGTGGTGGGGTGGTACTGATACAGCTGTTTAACAGACTTCATAGTTTTCCCCTTTGTTTCCAGTTTAATACCTACTCAGCTGGTGGGAGGTACAAACAGCAGTTCCTTGTGTAACAGGCATTGAGGAAATGTGTTTTCACATGTTCTAGCAGGGGCTGTGTCTTCAGCAAGTCATGTCTCCTCATGACAGACTCCATTGCTGTTGCCCTGCATATTATGCATTCAGTGAAACATAGCCACACTTATAAAAGTGTTTGCAAACCTAGGAAAACAAGCTGCAAAGATCCTACACTTCATCTTTCAGGGTCTTGCAATTAATTTGATACAAGATAATTCCTTACAAATTTAACATGCAAGTCAGACATTTCACAGCTCTGAAGGTCAGGGTGGCAAAGGGATAAACCATCGTCATCAGTCAGTCAACAACTTTGCTCTTCCTGTCACTGGGGAAAGAATTCTTGGTTGGAGACTAATAGACCCCTTGGTAAGTCCATAGAGACCACTGCTGGATCAGCAGCATAGTTCTTGTGCAGATATGTACAAGAGTCCACAGTCCTGCAGAAATAGTTGGATATCTTGGAAGTAAGGAAGCTGGAATCTGGCTGTAATGATATATCATGGATGCATCATCTAAGGTTTCAGTAACTAGGATAATTGCTAATGGTCTGGTTCTGGTAAGCACAGAAGTTCTACAAATGTTCTGGTCTTCCCAGTAATCCTTAGCCTCTCACATGAAAAAATCCTTCATCCTTTAAAGGATTTTTCCAAATGAGAAATTCTCTGGTAGGGAAGCAAAGGATAAGGTGTCCTCACAGGAAGACTGGACTAACAGTACAAGGGCAGCAGGTCTACCACAGTGGAACAGTCTGCCCCAAACCATTGAAAAGAGCTGTATGTATGTATATCTTCAGGATCATCTTTTGAAAATGTCCTCTTCTTTTTTAACTGAACTGGGAAATCTAAGAATATTCGGTCACCATGGTTGCATGCTCCAAGACTTTTAAACGTTTTTCAAGGAAAAAGTATGAGGCCATTACACCTACTACAGATTGTTTTGGGAATGAAATGTTGTGTGGGACTCTCCTTAAGGTAAAAGATGTAGCCCATGTGGGTGTCCTTATAAGGTATCTGCTTACCACATTTTCTGTTTCTGAGAGACATAAGCCACTATTAGAAAATATTTTTTGTAGAAAAAAAAACAAGGAAGGTCCCCAGTGGGGTACTTATTGGCCCTCAAAACAATAGTTGCAAGAATGTATTTATTTTACATTTGTTTACCAGGAGAGTCCGGCTGGGCAAGAAGTCCATTCTCAGAGGAGGCCAGTAGAGAAAAGCTCCACAATATTAGTATAGTAAATGCAATAAACACAGGTTATTTAAGTACAGAACAGAGTAAACTATACAGTGATTAAATATATATATATATCTATATATATATATATATATATATATATGTATATATCTATATATATATATATGTATATATCTATATATATATATATGTATATATCTATATATATATATATATATGTATATATCTATATATATATATATATGTATATATCTATATATATATATATATATATATCTATATATATATATATATATATATGTATATATCTATATATATATATATATATATATGTATATATCTATATATATGTATATATATATGTATATATCTATATATATGTATATATATGTATATATCTATATATATGTATATATGTATATATCTATATATATGTATATATGTATATATCTATATATATGTATATATATATATATATATGTATATATATATATATATATATATATATATAGTACAAGACAAATACAAATGTATAATTTAAGCACAGGCTAAAAGTATGTCATGCAGCAGACATCAGCATACGAGCATACATTATGAGGTTACATTCATGCCTTCAGAAGAACAGCAGAAAACAATCAGTCCAAGTTAGTACGCATGGATATAATATTACACTCTCTGGGTAGGAATATATAGTTCTGCAGTAGCGGTATTAGATTGGGAGAGCTTGAAACATGTAAAGGAAAGAGGTGGGAAAGGGTAGATAGTGATCTTGTATAGCTGAGTGCTAGTATGAAGAGAGTATCATTATGTTGAATGAGCACAGCTGGATAATATTCTGTAGGGAGTGTCTTATAGATCTTTTAAGGGTGGTTACACAGGGCATGAACAGTTACAAATCCCTGATTTATTTAAATGGGATCTGAGGAATTTTTTGAAGTTGTTTTTGTTCTCTGTGGTCGTGATATCTAAGGGGATGTTGTTCCATTTTTTGTGATAGAGAAAGAGTAGAGGGAGTCCCCAGAGCTATTATTGCTTTTGGTTACTTCAACTAATGCTTTGTTGGTGGATCTTAGTTAAGTGCTTGTGATGGGTTCATATTATAAGCAAGAAAACTGAATCACGCGACCACCCATTGAGCGACACGTAAAGGGTAAAAGTCCAAAACATTGAATCCCAACACGACAAAACCGACAAACAAATACTGTCACTAACTGTTGTATGCAGGCGGGCAAGCCCCCTGCGCCCCCACACCCCCTACTTAAATATACCAACTCTGAGATCGTGACTCCATTGAAGCAAAAGGAAGAATTCCCTATGGCGGTACCAGTTCATTCCTTCGATACTGTGATTATTCGCTCTTTCCGTGTCACTAAATAGGTGTTCGTGGTGATTCCGCTGCTTATAATATGAACCCCTTGTGACAACGGATATTCAGTAGACCATGTAATTCAGGAGTTTTTTCATGGTTATATAGGATTTGGTGGGCTGTCGTGAGTTGGTTGAAGGTGAGTAGGTTTGGTAATTCTAGCCAGGAGTGCTAGGCAGTGATGTGTCCTGTAGTGTGACTCAGTAGCAAACTTTGCTATTTTATTGTAGCATATGTTGAGTTTGGACAAGTCTGATTTATTCAGGTTGATGAGTATGGGGGAGGGTTGGTGACGTACCTTTTGCATTTGTATAGGGTCGTGAGTTTTGTTACAGACTTTTTTATTGTATGTGCGATACGCATATTGAATTTCATGTTGTGGTATATAACCCCTAATAGTTTGGTGTATGGTACTGCTGTGATAAGAGTGCTGTTAGCTGAATATATTGTGAATGGAGGAATGGGTTCTGTGTTTTTTGTAGGATGAAATATCATTAGATGTTTTTTGGGAGTTAAGTATTAGTTGAGAGTTGGCTAACCAGGTTTACACAGTGGCAAAGGATTCTTGCATTATTTTCTGGAGTTCAGGGAGTGAAGGGGCAGAAGACATTAGGGTGGGGTCATCAGAGTACTGGACTAGAGATGCATGCAGGGTGGCTTTGTAAAGTGTATTGGTAAATATGGTGAACAGTAGAGGGCCTAGAATGGATTCTTGGGGGAAGCCTAAGGTTAAGGTAGGAGGGGAGATAGCTAGTTTTCCCATTTAGCTGCCTGTTGGTGGTTAGATGGATAGTTCTGAAACCAGGCTAGAGTGGAGTAGCTAAGATTAAGGTCTGAGAGTGCAGTAAGAACTTTAGCATGGAAGACTGTATCAAAGGCCTTGGAGAGATCTAGGAAAGCAGTAGAGACAAGGTTGTATTGTTCTGGTGTTGATTTACAGTACTAGTGAAACTAAGAAGGGCTGTGGTAGTACTGTGATTAACACAGAATCTGTGTTGGGTGTTGGTCAGTAGTTTACTGGTAAGTAGGTAGTTAATTAGTTGGGAATGTATGCATTTTTCGAGGATTTTTGACAGGGGAGATAGAATTGCAATCAGTCGGTAGTTAGATATTTCCACTGAGTTACCCCCTTTGTGAAGGGGTGCTATATATGAAATTTTCTATAGTAAAGGGACAGGTTATTCTGACAAAGTGCGATTAATTAATAGGAAGATGGGATAGGAGATGGCTTTGGCTGCGATCTTAAGGTATTCGGCAGGCACTTTATCAGCAGCCAGAGTTGTGGGTTTAGGTTTATTCAGATATTTACAGATTGTGCAATTAGGGACAGGTTGTAATAAGAAGCAATTTTGGTCTGCAGGTGGGGATGGCAGGTTCTGTAGTTGGAGTAGTATTGTTAGTAAGACCTAGAATGGATTTGATGAAGTATTGGTTGAATTGCATAGCAATATTATTGGTAGTGGTATTGATGTTTGGGGGTGGTGTGCTGTTTTTCCCTGATTGCAAGATTTTATGGATGGCAGTCCAAAGTTTTTGTGGGTTTGCTTTGTGTTTTGATTGGATGTCAGTGTAGTGTTTACTTTTGTCTGTCATAATTTGTTTTTTTGGCTTTGTTTCTCAATTCTAGTAATGTCTGTCTATTAGTTTGTGTTTTATTGTGACTTCATGAGTCCCATACTTTATCCCTTTGTTTTAAAATTTATCAGGTATCTTTGGCAAGGCATGGGGTGCAGCTAAATTTAGTTATAACAGTTCTGATGGGGGTGAGGTGATTTAGGATGCTAAAGAAAGTATTGTTGAAGTATTCTACGACACTATCCAGGGGGAGAAATGACAGCAGTGTTCAACAGCATTGATTTAGTGCAGATATAAAGTCTTGTGTTTTGAAATTATTTCTACATCGAATTTGCTTTAAGATGGTGGACTTTGTTGGGTTAACTTAGTGTTTTATTAGAAAAGTGGGGGAATGATCGCTGAAGGTGTCTGGGAGGGAACCAGAGAGGCAGGACTGACTTATCTGGTTAGTGAGGATCCAGTCTAGTATGGACTCTTTTTTAGTTGTTTTATCTATTCGGGTTGTGGTTTTGATTGAGTGAAATCATGTAGGCTGATGTGGTTGGAAGGATGAGGAGAGTCACAAGAGGACCAGTTTATGTTTAAGTCACTCATTGATTGTTTCTTAGGGGAGGTTTTGGGCAGCCCATTCAAGGATGGATGCAACTGTATTAGTGTTGTTACTGGAGGGTATATAGCTACCCGTTATATTTAGGTGTTTGTTTGAATTGATTTTTTAGCTTGGTGAATATTGTTTCTGCATTAATGAAATTTAGGGTGGTTGTCCATCCTATCAATGGACAAGTAGTTTTTGAAGAGTAGGGCAATACCGTCACCTCTTTTGGATATTCTGTCTTGTCTAAGAGTGTTATACCCTGGGGAGATTAATTCATTATCACTGAAGTTTGGTTTTAGCCAAGTCTCTGTGAGAAGTATGTCAGGGGAGTATAGGGCCACTGTGGTGTGAAGTTCTGACATTTTATCGAGTGTGTTTCTAATATTGATGTTAAGTAGAAAATGGTCTGAGGGTTTTCTGTGGAAATTGAGGATGCTGAATGCCTAGTTGCTGGGGGTGTTTTTGTTGTTTATAGGGCCACGATTTGGGTGTATGTTGCCACTAAGTGTGATGTGGGATGCTATTATAATGACAGTTTTAAGGTATTTTGTTATAAAATTGCTGTATTTCGTGGAAATGAGGGCATTTAATTGCCAGTCCCCTAGATACGTAGGAAAAGAAAAAGTAAAGAAAAACTATCTAGAAGCAGGAAAAACTGGACTGCAACAAGCAGGTTTGTCAGGTAGCTTTTAGAACACTACTATGTCTCCGTGTGCACTTTTGTACTTTTCAGGGATTAGTTTTATTGTAGCTGAACAGTTGAAAAGAAAAGTGCACAATCTTTTGTCTAGCAGTATGGTGAGACTTGTAATCACTTCCACTATTAAACTAACCTAGCCTAGAGTAGCGGACTGTGCAACTGTTTAGGGAGACAGATTAAAAGATTCTACCTAGAAAGCAGCTCATAGAGCTCCGTTTAACTGAGATAACAAAGACTGCAAAGAAGTGGAGCAGTTGGAGATAAAAGATAGTTATTTGGAGGGACAGAAATCTACTAGTGGGGTATGCTTAAGTTAGAGGGCATCCCTAGCATGGTGCTCATCAGTATTTATGATAGAACTTAAGATTTCCACCAAAAACTAAGGCTGGTAACATACAATAATTGTTTGCAAGTGAAGCTGCACTTTTCCACTCAACACACAGGGTTCTTAGTTGCAAGTTGAAGTTCATGGTATTAATTCAGGAAAGTAAACCTTGGCAAATTCCTATTTGATGGGCTGGAAAAGAAGTGGAATAAGGAACCCAGGTAAGAATTACTTATCACTGGTCTGTGAGGGATTTAAAGCAGTCAGTTCAACAAGGAAATGGAGCTATTGGTTTGACGATAGTGAAGATGCTGAGAAGGTAAGACATCTGACTAAGTGCATCCATGACAACAATTATGGTGCCCATACACCGTTTTTTAAACTAGTATGCTCTCTTGCTTGAACAAATGTATGGTGCATGAGAAAAGTGGCCAAAAACTTCAGTATACTGGCCAGACAACTGATAACCTTGGCAAATAACTGTATGCTATTGCAACAGTGATTTAATGATGAACATCTGAAGATGACATGGACAGATGTCCCTCTTATACTAGATGTGTGCTGAGGTTCAGATACACTACGTCCTTCCAGCCTAGACAGGAAAGCTGAAAAGCTCCAGAAGTTTGACCAGACATCAAGCCTTCTGAAGCAGATTCCCCAGATGTTAGCGCTATTGCAATAGTGAATAAAATGCTCGATATCTGTTGATATTGCAGGTACCGTGTAACCTGGTGGGGGTGTTTGTTTTTTGTTTTGGGGGGGGAATTTTAAAAGTGGGTTTTTTTTTGGGGTTTAAAAAAACCTTTTAAAAAAAACCTTTTTTTAAAATAAATGTTAGAGATGGGTTGGGGCCCGGGTTTTGGGAAAATTGGGGGGGGCCAAGGGGGGGGGAGGAGGGGGGGAGCCCGGGGAAAAGGGGGGGGGGGAAGGGGGGAGGCGGAGCGGGGATACACAACTCAGGAGTTTGCAAGGTCCTAAAGCCGGCTACCTGTAAGTAACAGGGCTGCTATTTAGGTTGCTTAGAATTGAAGTAAGTTTTACTTAGTCTTTAAGCATATCTACATGAGCTGATTTCTTATTAGGTTTCCGCTCAACTGCTTTGATAAATCCCTGGTTAGATAGCCAAATAAGTATAGGGATGTGAGGTTGTTTAGGGGGAAGGCTGGCAAGTTAAATACTGGGTACTGTTGTGTTTCTTGCCTGCAATACTCTTTCAGGTCATTAAAACACTATGTTGAGGGTTTAGTTTTTACCCAATAGTTTCCTTGGGGAAGTACTTTTTAACTGTTGGTAATAGCTGGCAAACTGCCTGTGCCTTCGCACTGAGGTTTGGGTTCTTGGTGATCCCCACTTAAATCTAGGAGCCACGCGGCGGGTTGGTTGAGGGAGGCTTCCTGTGTTAAAGGAGAGGAACAGATGGTGTTTAGATACAGTAGTAGTATTACCCTCAGATAGAAGCCTAGAACATTATTATATGTCTAAACAGAGAGGTTAACTTCTGGTCGCTAGGCTTGTTAGATGTGTAGGTAAAGGATTAGGCTAGATAGGCTATGTTAATGTAAACTATCACTATAGCTATGGTGAAATCAGATAAAAACTTATCAATGCAATCAAGAAGTATGTCGCCAAGTATGCACGCCGACTAGGGCGTATTAAGAACAGTAACAGTATTCACTTGTTTTAGCGCCAAATCTTAAACCACAATTAGCAGCTACTTATACAGACTAATTCCATCTATCAACTCTACAAGTCAGTGCACATAAAGAATAGATTCACAGAAATGAGTAGTTGCTTCTGTTTCAGTATAAAGTTCAACTAATATCTAGTTGGTTGCATACATTAGGTAGCTAGAAATAGTTCTGCGACAGAGCATATTACAAATCAAAACCATGTGCAGTTGTTAATCAGGCGATAGGTCTTTCTAGAGCAGTATATAGTCACTTTCTCAGGTTTTGTTACCCTAAAAATTGTTTAAACATACATCGCTAGCTAGAAATAGTTCTGCGACAGAGCGTTTAACAATTTAAAACCATGTGCAGTTGTTAATCAGACGCCACGTCTTTCTAAAGTAGTATGAAGTCACTTTCTCAGGTTTTGTTACTCTATACACTGTTTAAACAGACATCGCTAGCTAGTAACAGTTCTGCGACAGAGCATTACACAAATTAAAACCATGTGCAGTTGTTAATCAGACGCTAGACCATACCTTATGTCAGGAGCGAGCGAGCAATAGGGGAACACAACAGTACACTTGCTGGGTTTGAAAAGGGCGGAAGACTTGCTAGGACTTATGAAAACTCTCTGACGTCAGCAACTCAGGAGTTTGCAAGGTCCTAAAGCCGGCTACCTGTAAGTAACAGGGCTGCTATTTAGGTTGCTTAGAATTGAAGTAAGTTTTACTTAGTCTTTAAGCATATCTACATGAGCTGATTTCTTATTAGGTTTCCGCTCAACTGCTTTGATAAATCCCTGGTTAGATAGCCAAATAAGTATAGGGATGTGAGGTTGTTTAGGGGGAAGGCTGGCAAGTTAAATACTGGGTACTGTTGTGTTTCTTGCCTGCAATACTCTTTCAGGTCATTAAAACACTATGTTGAGGGTTTAGTTTTTACCCAATAGTTTCCTTGGGGAAGTACTTTTTAACTGTTGGTAATAGCTGGCAAACTGCCTGTGCCTTCGCACTGAGGTTTGGGTTCTTCGGCGTCCCCACTTAAATCTAGGAGCCACGCTTGGCTGGTTGGTTGAGGGAGGCTTCCTGTGTTAAAGGAGAGGAACAGATGGTGTTTAGATACAGTAGTAGTATTACCCTCAGATAGAAGCCTAGAACATTATTATATGTCTAAACAGAGAGGTTAACTTCTGGTCGCTAGGCTTGTTAGATGTGTAGGTAAAGGATTAGGCTAGATAGGCTATGTTAATGTAAACTATCACTATAGCTATGGTGAAATCAGATAAAAACTTATCAATGCAATCAAGTATGTCGCCAAGTATGCACGCCGACTAGGGCGTATTAAGAACAGTAACAGTATTCACTTGTTTTAGCGCCAAATCTTAAACCACAATTAGCAGCTACTTATACAGACTAATTCCATCTATCAACTCTACAAGTCAGTGCACATAAAGAATAGATTCACAGAAATGAGTAGTTGCTTCTGTTTCAGTATAAAGTTCAACTAATATCTAGTTGGTTGCATACATTAGGTAGCTAGAAATAGTTCTGCGACAGAGCATATTACAAATCAAAACCATGTGCAGTTGTTAATCAGGCGATAGGTCTTTCTAGAGCAGTATATAGTCACTTTCTCAGGTTTTGTTACCCTAAAAATTGTTTAAACATACATCGCTAGCTAGAAATAGTTCTGCGACAGAGCGTTTAACAATTTAAAACCATGTGCAGTTGTTAATCAGACGCCACGTCTTTCTAAAGTAGTATGAAGTCACTTTCTCAGGTTTTGTTACTCTATACACTGTTTAAACAGACATCGCTAGCTAGTAACAGTTCTGCGACAGAGCATTACACAAATTAAAACCATGTGCAGTTGTTAATCAGACGCTAGACCATACCTTATGTCAGGAGCGAGCGAGCAAT
>NC_056725.1:1338701859-1338751159 GCF_019279795.1 Protopterus annectens
GCACAGGCTAAAAGTATGTCATGCAGCAGACATCAGCATACGAGCATACATTATGAGGTTACATTCATGCCTTACCTACAGAAGAACAGCAGAAAACAATCAGTCCAAGTTAGTACGCATGGATATAATATTACACTCTCTGGGTAGGAATATATAGTTCTGCAGTAGCGGTATTAGATTGGGAGAGCTTGAAACATGTAAAGGAAAGAGGTGGGGAAGGGTAGATAGTGATCTTGTATAGCTGAGTGCTAGTATGAAGAGAGTATCATTATGTTGAATGAGTACAGCTGGATAATATTCTGTAGGGAGTGTCTTATAGATCTTTTAAGGGTGGTTACACAGGGCATGAACAGTTACAAATCCCTGATTTATTTAAATGGGATCTGAGGAATTTTTTGAAGTTGTTTTTGTTCTCTGTGGTCGTGATATCTAAGGGGATGTTGTTCCATTTTTTGTGATAGAGAAAGAGTAGAGGGAGTCCCCAGAGCTATTATTGCTTTTGGTTACTTCAACTAATGCTTTGTTGGTGGATCTTAGTTAAGTGCTTGTGATGGGTTCATATTATAAGCAAGAAAACTGAATCACGCGACCACCCATTGAGCGACACGTAAAGGGTAAAAGTCCAAAACATTGAATCCCAAATACGACAAAACCGACAAACAAATACTGTCACTAACTGTTGTATGCAGGCGGGCAAGCCCCCTGCGCCCCCACACCCCCTACTTAAATATACCAACTCTGAGATCGCACTCCATTGAAGCAAAAGGAAGAATTCCCTATGGCGGTACCAGTTCATTCCTTCGATACTGTGATTATTCGCTCTTTCCGTGTCACTAAATAGGTGTTCGTGTGATTCCGTTTTCGTGCTTATAATATGAACCCCTTGTGACAACGGATATTCAGTAGACCATGTAATTCAGGAGTTTTTTCATGGTTATATAGGATTTGGTGGGCTGTCGTGAGTTGGTTGAAGGTGAGTAGGTTTGGTAATTCTAGCCAGGAGTGCTAGGCAGTGATGTGTCCTGTAGTGTGACTCAGTAGCAAACTTTGCTATTTTATTGTAGCATATGTTGAGTTTGGACAAGTCTGATTTATTCAGGTTGATGAGTATGGGGGAGGGTTGGTGACGTACCTTTTGTATTTGTATAGGGTCGTGAGTTTTGTTACAGACTTTTTTATTGTATGTGCGATACGCATATTGAATTTCATGTTGTGGTATATAACCCCTAATAGTTTGGTGTATGGTACTGCTGTGATAAGAGTGCTGTTAGCTGAATATATTGTGAATGGAGGAATGGGTTCTGTGTTTTTTGTAGGATGAAATATCATTAGATGTTTTTTGGGAGTTAAGTATTAGTTGAGAGTTGGCTAACCAGGTTTACACAGTGGCAAAGGATTCTTGCATTATTTTCTGGAGTTCAGGGAGTGAAGGGGCAGAAGACATTAGGGTGGGGTCATCAGAGTACTAGACTAGAGATGCATGCAGGGTGGCTTTGTAAAGTGTATTGGTAAATATGGTGAACAGTAGAGGGCCTAGAATGGATTCTTGGGGGAAGCCTAAGGTTAAGGTAGGAGGGGAGATAGCTAGTTTTCCCATTTAGCTGCCTGTTGGTGGTTAGATAGATAGTTCTGAAACCAGGCTAGAGTGGAGTAGCTAAGATTAAGGTCTGAGAGTGCAGTAAGAACTTTAGCATGGAAGACTGTATCAAAGGCCTTGGAGAGATCTAGGAAAGCAGTAGAGACAAGGTTGTATTGTTCTGGTGTTGATTTACAGTACTAGTGAAACTAAGAAGGGCTGTGGTAGTACTGTGATTAACACAGAATCTGTGTTGGGTGTTGGTCAGTAGTTTACTGGTAAGTAGGTAGTTAATTAGTTGGGAATGTATGCATTTTTCGAGGATTTTTGACAGGGGAGATAGAATTGCAATCAGTCGGTAGTTAGATATTTCCACTGAGTTACCCCCTTTGTGAAGGGGTGCTATATATGAAATTTTCTATAGTAAAGGGACAGGTTATTCTGACAAAGTGCGATTAATTAATAGGAAGATGGGATAGGAGATGGCTTTGGCTGCGATCTTAAGGTATTCGGCAGGCACTTTATCAGCAGCCAGAGTTGTGGGTTTAGGTTTATTCAGATATTTACAGATTGTGCAATTAGGGACAGGTTGTAATAAGAAGCAATTTTGGTCTGCAGGTGGGGATGGCAGGTTCTGTAGTTGGAGTAGTATTGTTAGTAAGACCTAGAATGGATTTGATGAAGTATTGGTTGAATTGCATAACAATATTATTGGTAGTGGTATTGATGTTTGGGGGTGGTGTGCTGTTTTTCCCTGATTGCAAGATTTTATGGATGGCAGTCCAAAGTTTTTGTGGGTTTGCTTTGTGTTTTGATTGGATGTCAGTGTAGTGTTTACTTTTGTCTGTCATAATTTGTTTTTTGGCTTTGTTCTCAATTCTAGTAATGTCTGTCTATTAGTTTGTGTTTTATTGTGACTTCATGAGTCCCATACTTTATCCCTTTGTTTTAAAATTTATCAGGTATCTTTGGCAAGGCATGGGGTGCAGCTAAATTTAGTTATAACAGTTCTGATGGGGGTGAGGTGATTTAGGATGCTAAAGAAAGTATTGTTGAAGTATTCTACGACACTATCCAGGGGGAGAAATGACAGCAGTGTTCAACAGCATTGATTTAGTGCAGATATAAAGTCTTGTGTTTTGAAATTCTTTCTACATCGAATTTGCTTTAAGATGGTGGACTTTGTTGGGTTAACTTAGTGTTTTATTAGAAAAGTGGGGGAATGATCGCTGAAGGTGTCTGGGAGGGAACCAGAGAGGCAGGACTGACTTATCTGGTTAGTGAGGATCCAGTCTAGTATGGACTCTTTTTTAGTTGTTTTATCTATTCGGGTTGTGGTTTTGATTGAGTGAAATCATGTAGGCTGATGTGGTTGGAAGGATGAGGAGAGTCACAGGAGGACCAGTTTATGTTTAAGTCACTCATTGATTGTTTCTTAGGGGAGGTTTTGGGCAGCCCATTCAAGGATGGATGCAACTGTATTAGTGTTGTTACTGGAGGGTATATAGCTACCCGTTATATTTAGGTGTTTGTTTGAATTGATTTTTTAGCTTGGTGAATATTGTTTCTGCATTAATGAAATTTGGTGGGTGGTTGTCCATCCTATCAATGGACAAGTAGTTTTTGAAGAGTAGGGCAATACCTTCACCTCTTTTGGATATTCTGTCTTGTCTAAGAGTGTTATACCCTGGGGAGATTAATTCATTATCACTGAAGTTTGGTTTTAGCCAAGTCTCTGTGAGAAGTATGTCAGGGGAGTATAGGGCCACTGTGGTGTGAAGTTCTGACATTTTATCGAGTGTGTTTCTAATATTGATGTTAAGTAGAAAATGGTCTGAGGGTTTCCTGTGGAAATTGAGGATGCTGAATGCCTAGTTGCTGGGGGTGTTTTTGTTGTTTATAGGGCCAGGATTTGGGTGTATGTTGCCACTAAGTGTGATGTGGGATGCTATTATAATGACAGTTTTAAGGTATTTTGTTATAAAATTGCTGTATTTCGTGGAAATGAGGGCATTTAATTGCCAGTCCCCTAGATACGTAGGAAAAGAAAAAGTAAAGAAAAACTATCTAGAAGCAGGAAAAACTGGACTGCAACAAGCAGGTTTGTCAGGTAGCTTTTAGAACACTACTATGTCTCCGTGTGCACTTTTGTACTTTTCAGGGATTAGTTTTATTGTAGCTGAACAGTTGAAAAGAAAAGTGCACAATCTTTGTCTAGCAGTATGGTAAGACTTGTAATCACTTCCACTATTAAACTAACCTAGCCTAGAGTAGCGGACTGTGCAACTGTTTAGGGAGACGGATTAAAAGATTCTACCTAGAAAGCAGCTCATAGAGCTCCATTTAACTGAGATAACAAAGACTGCAAAGAAGTGGAGCAGTTGGAGATAAAAGATAGTTATTTGGAGGGACAGAAATCTACTAGTGGGGTATGCTTAAGTTAGAGGGCATCCCTAGCATGGTGCTCATCAGTATTTATGATAGAACTTAAGATTTCCACCAAAAACTAAGGCTGGTAACATACAATAATTGTTTGCAAGTGAAGCTGCACTTTTCCACTCAACACACAGGGTTCTTAGTTGCAAGTTGAAGTTCATGGTATTAATTCAGGAAAGTAAACCTTGGCAAATTCCTATTTGATGGGCTGGAAAAGAAGTGGAATAAGGAACCCAGGTAAGAATTACTTATCACTGGTCTGTGAGGGATTTAAAGCAGTCAGTTCAACAAGGAAATGGAGCTATTGGTTTGACGATAGTGAAGATGCTGAGAAGGTAAGACATCTGACTAAGTGCATCCATGACAACAATTATGGTGCCCATACACCGTTTTTTAAACTAGTATGCTCTCTTGCTTGAACAAATGTATGGTGCATGAGAAAAGTGGCCAAAAACTTCAGTATACTGGACAGACAACTGATAACCTTGGCAAATAACTGTATGCTATTGCAACAGTGATTTAATGATGAACATCTGAAGATGACATGGACAGATGTCCCTCTTATACTAGATGTGTGCTGAGGTTCAGATACACTACGTCCTTCCAGCCTAGACAGGGAAAGCTGAAAAGCTCCAGAAGTTTGACCAGACATCAAGCCTTCTGAAGCAGATTCCCCAGATGTTAGCGCTATTGCAATAGTGAATAAAATGCTCGATATCTGTTGATATTGCAGGTACCGTGTAACCTAGCACACTAAAGACACATCTGGCTGTAACTCCTGCCAGCAAAATAACTGATGAATGAAGGGTTTGCAATCATTCTGGTGTTATGAATGTTTTGCAGAGAATGGTGTCTGGATTGCACCCTGGGAAGGTGATTCCCTACATGGAAGCAACTGCAACTTGGGCTGGTTTACAGTGATTTCCAGAGAATGAAACATTCTGTTCAAGGACTCCATTTTCTCTTGGATGACAAGCTGAGAAGGGGCAACTAAGTGCCAGTTATCCAGAAAAGGGAATGCTCAGGATCTATGTAGCCTCTAGTGCTATTGCTTCCATATACTTAGTGAACACCCTGGGAGATGTGGTAAGGTAGAGGGACATAAATCAAAACTGGTAGTGCCTGGCTCCTGAGCAATCTTTATATGGAATTAGATGCTTGAGTGTACTGTGTTTTACGTGGCTGGATTAAAGTTTGTGAATACCAGTGCTGGCTTGGATTTTCCCTGGGTACTTTTGGTTTTGATTTGGTACAAGACAATAAATAAATAAACAAACAAAAAAATAAATAACTACGTGTTGAGTAGCAGACTTGCCATCTTTCATCCAGTGGGACTCCTCCATGGCATGTGCTTCTTCTCCTGCTTGTTGTTCTTTGATGAGATGGGATATTTGGCAGACACTTTCACATTGGTGAGATTTGTGTTAGGGGGAGTATTGTGACCTCTCCAGACTATGTCCCTTACCTACCTGTCCTTCATGATCTTGAACTTCTTGGGACCATGGACAGACATTCTTTCTCTGACTGCTTCCAGAAAAGAGCTGTCAGTCAAGGCTTCAGGGCAGTGCTGATCTTTTATAAACTCTATGTTGCTGGCTGACTAGTGACCATCATCTCAGCCACTGGGGGCCTTGGTCATTAGAGAAGAGGCCTTTTACTCTGCCCCTACTCTCTCACTATTGGCTATGGGACAATGCCCTTTACAGCCATGACTATTTGGTCCATTATATTCCCTTTCAAAATTGACAACATATATGTTATGTAATTAAGCATCATCAGAGATAAGGTTGAGGATATGTGTTTACTTAGCCAATCCATGGCCCTTGACCTCTATATCTGGGGGACGGATACCAGGGTTCTTTACAGTACAAATCTTCTTCAGGGCTGCCTCTGTATTGATGGTGTCTGTATGTAACCAGTAAAGAAAGAGAAGATAAGTTTGGCTTAATATTGAATTTCATTGCTATTAATATGGAAGTTATTATAGTAAGAGACTTCAACTGCAACTTGAGAAACAGAAAGGGAATGATGTAAAAAAGTTATAGAAATTATGAGATGTGGGAAGCTAAGAATATGGAAGAACAATTTATGGACATAGAGTAGAGGAATATACAGAATATAGATAGACTATTTTTTGCTTTTGGAAGGATGTGAAATAAAAATGAAGGAACATTATACATCATTTATTTATGTATTTATTTTTATTTTACATTTGTTTACCGGGATAGTCTGACTGGATACATGTCCATTTTCAGCAGAGGTCCGGTGAGAAAAGCTCCAAGGTAAGCAGTTAAGTTTAAGATACAATATTTACAGTGGTTACATACCTAAATAAGTTATAGAAGTTCCAGGTTTAGAGATAATCCCGAGTAGGACAGGATTAAGTAACACAGGTAAGCTAAAATACTGTTTTTAACTTATTCAGTTAAGATTACAGATACAATATTTACAGTGGTTACATACCTAAACAAGTTATACAAGTTCCAAGGTTAAAGACAATCCTGTGTATAGGTCAGGATTAAGTGATACAGGTAGGCTAAATTACTGTTTTCAACTCATTCTAGAGGAGAGTTAGTCAGGTTTGCTACATTGACATAGCCAGTTTAGTGTCAAATGTTGTTTCAGTCTAGTTTTAAATTGACTCAGGGTGGAAAGTAAAGTAATATCAGCTGGGAGAGAGTTCCTGGATCTGCCTACAGAGTTGGTGAAGAGAGAGTCACCAGCAGAGTTATTAGTTTTGATAGTCTGAACTAGTAGTCTATTAGAAGATCGAAGACGTCTGGGATTGTTACAGGGGATGATAGTATTTTTAAGAGCAGGAGTATTGTCCAGATTGTAAAGGATTGTATAGGCAATAATCAGTAGGTTATACTGGATCAAGCTGGATAATTCTAGCCACCCAAGCTGGTTTAGGTTGATACAATGATGTGTCCTATAAGGCAGCCCAGTGGCAAATCTGGCAATGTGGTTGTAGCAGATAGACAGTTTGTTAAGGGCAGACTTGTTTAGATTAGAGAGTAAAGGGGATGCATACAGAAGAGCTGAAAGTAGGTGAGAGTGAGCTATGGCAGATCTAGCAGGAGGGGTTAAGAAGGCTTTTATCCTATAAAGTGACCCCTAGTTTTTTATTGATGGTCTTGATGGATTGATTAACATGTTGATCGAATTTAATATTATTATCTATGATAACACATAATAGTTTTATAGGGGGGAGTCTGGGGAGATTATTGTGCCATTATTAGATTTTATGGTAAAGGTGAATGCAGTCAACCTGTGAGTTGGTGAGAAAAGCAACATTTTTGTTTTTCTGAGGATGTAGGATCAGACGACGACCAGAAAGCCAGTTTTCAATTGTGTTGAAGGTGGTCTGTGTAGCTGACAATAGCTCTGTTGGAGATGTGGCTGAGCAGATCAGGGTGGAGTCGTCAGCGTATTGGATACAGTTGACTTTTGGGATAACAGTATAAAGGTCGTTAATGAAGATGGAAAACAGAAGGGGCCCTAGTATAGAACCCTGGGGTACACCAAGGGTGTTGGGTGGGAGTTTAGAGAGTTTGTTTTGCCAAAGGACAGCTTACTGTCTATCATTCAGATAAGACTGGAACCATTGAAGAGCTTTAGTATCTAGGCAGAATGATTTCAAGGTGTGGATTAGAAGTTGGTGATCGACCATATCAAATGCCTTGGAGTGATCCAAGAAGAGGGCAGAGGATATGTTATTATTGTTGCGATTAAGGTTTATGGTGTTGGAGAAGGCTAGGAGGGCTAAAGTGGTGATATGGTGAGGTTGGAAGCCGTGCTGGGAATCTGCCATGAGGTTATTCTGAATTAGGTGGTGCATCAGTTGTCTATGGATACATTTTTCCATAATTTTTGCAAGTGGGGATAATACAGCTATCGGCCTATAATTGGATAGCTACCTCCTTTGTGAAGTGGGATTACATAGGATATTTTCCAGATGGTGGGGATTTTGGCTTCTGCTATAGTTCGATTGATTAGTATCGAGATGGGGTAAGCAATAGCATCAGCTGCTTTTTGTAGATACTCGGCAGGGAGTTGATCAGCAGGGAGTGTAGTTGGCTTTAATTTTTTGATCAAGGTAAGGATAAGTGAAGTGGCAAATGGTTGGAATCTAAATGTGATTTGGTTTCTAGGGGTGGTACCCTCAGGGCCAGGGGAGCTGGGAGGTAGTTGGTTAGCTAGGGCTTGAATTGTCACAGTAAAGAATCGGTTAAAACTGTCAGAGACTTCCTCAGAAGGTTTATCCATGGTGGCTGCAGGGATCGGGGTGGAAGTTTGTCCAAGATATAATAGTTTATTTAAATCTGCCCAGAACTTCTGAGGATTATTTTGATTTATTTCCTGTAGATTATAGTAGTAGTTTTTTCTATCTTGTAAAATGTTTTTTTTTTAGCGTCGTTCCTTAATTGCCTATATTTAATGTGGTCTTGGGGGTCTTTAGTAGTACACCATAATGCCCATGCCTTGTTTCTAAGGGTGATTTTTAGTTTAGACTCTTTGGACAGCCATGGTGCAGTTTTTGCCTTAGTTCTTATTGAGCGAGCAGGTACATGAGAATCAAGGATCTCTAGGAATTTGTTGTTAAAGTAGTGACTGCTTTCTCTAAGGGGAGGGGTTTTAGAATTGACCATTTACATGAGTTTAGCTCTTGCTGCAATTAATTTGGCGGGGTTAAAGTATTTTTTGTTTCTTACCATTCTGAGTAAGGGTTGTTGGGGGTTGATGGCTTTGTGCTTAATTATGTAGGTGAGAAGGTGATCGCTTAGTACAGTTGTGTAAAATCTTACCATAATGGTAGATGTCCTTGCCTTCACTGCGACAGAATTTGCTCCCTTCCTCCCTCCTTCCCACAATCCTTTGCCTTCCTTGATGTGCAGATTACCTTTTGGGTTCTGTGAGGGAAGGCTTTTACCATGAAAAATGTAACAAAAAGAAATAGCCTTCGAAATCCAAGAAGAAATAGTTTGTTTGGATACAGCAAGCCCCAAAGATCTAGGATGAAAACATGGGTTTTCAGACCATAAAGCTATCTGAATATAATTCAGAGACAAATTTAGCAATGCTAAAATAGGAAAAGGTTTAAAAAGAATTAATGAAATAAAGTGGGTCGATAAGGGTGAGAAAAGAACATTAGAATTATGGGAGGTCACATATGTATGCAACAGTTCTATAAAAACTACTCTGAATGGTACATGCATTTTAAAATGAATTATAAAAAATGTTATCAAGGATGGTAAGTTAAAGAGAAAGTGAAAAAGAGTTATAGTTAGTTAAGTGAAGAATTCTTAAAAATTTAGAATGGAATGAAAATGAATATTTTAAGAAAGTGAGTACAGTTGAGTAAAATCTTACCATAACGGTAGACGTCCTTGCCTTCACTGCTGCAGTATTCCTAACATATGGGATTCTTTGCCATGGAAGCCCAATGTCCGGCCAGTCTACCAAAGACTCCTGTTGCTTTAAAGGTATACTGAATATCACCCAGATGCTCCTTGCATAGTGTAGGGCATAAAGGTGACATTCAGGCCTACCATAGTCAGAAATGATTGCCCCGGTAGGAACATCAGTCCACGGAACCCAAAAGGTAATCTGTACATCCAGGAAGACAAAGGACTAGAGCGGAGGGAGCAAATTCTGTGGCAGTGAAGGCAAGGACATCTACCATTATGGTAAGATTTTACACAACTGTACTATGTCCTTACATTTACTGCTGCTGTATTCTTAACATATGAGAGAGTGCCAAAGCTCAAGAGGAAACTAGGGAGGGGGAAGGAGCAGAAGAGTCCACTAAAAAAACACAAAGAATGGCACTAGCAAAACCAGCCTTTGCTCTAGAGATACCATCCAACTTGTAGTGCTTGGTAAAGGTATGCACAGAAGTCCAGGTAGCTGGTTCAAGAACAGAATTAGTATCTAAGCCCTTGAAAAAAACACCAGAAGAAGCCACAGGTCTAATAGAATGAGCCTTGGTTGAAGAGGGAAGGCTCTTACCATGAAAAGTGTATCAAAAAGAAATAGCCTTCAAAATCAAAGAAGAAATAGTGTGTTTGGATACAGCAAGTCCCAAAGATCTAGGATGAAAAGAAACAAATAACTGATCAAATTTTCTTATAGCCTTAGTCTTATCCAAATAACCTTGGGTTGCCTATACATGTCCAATGTATGCAGCACCCTCTCACTGTCAGTTTGCGGACAGGGGATGAAAGTAGGCAGATTAATAGACTGATTAAGTGATAGCTCATTAACCACTTTAGGCATTGGGATGCATAGCTAGCCTTAAAAAAGGCCCTTGTGGTCATTAGCCTAATAAGCACCTATGAACCTATAAGAAGGGTTAATGCACAAGGACACTCTGTCCTCATGAAAAATCAAAAAAGGAGGACAAGCCATGAGGGCCTGTAACTCAGACACCCATCTGGCAGAAGTAAGAGCTAAGAAAAGAACAGTCTTCCAGGAACAATGCTGCAAGGAAGCTGAAACAGCAGGCTCAAAAAGAGCCTGAATCAACTTCTCCAAAACAAAATTAAGATCCCAGGAAGGAGGAGGAACAAGCTTCCTGGGAGGTCTAATATTAAGGACTCCTTTAAGAAATTGTTTCACCTCAAATCTTGAAGCTAAAGGAGGAGCAAAAGGCAGACAATCAGCGATAGTTAATAAGTGGGCCTTAATAGAAGAATTGGCCAAACCAGCACTGAGCAACTCACGCAAATAAGAGCGAACCAAAGGAACATCCACAGCAAGTGCGTCCAGGTTACAAGAGAGACACCAAATAGAAAACCTCTTCCATTTGGATAAGTAGGATTTCCTAGTAGTAGGTTTCCTGGCTTTCCTGCAGGACTTGCAGCAGATCCTCAGAAAAAAAGGTGTCTATGAGGAATCAAAATGCCATCAGCCAAAGTGTCAGTTGAAGCATGGACAGGTGTGGATGGATGAGAGAGCCCTTATCTTGTAACAGTAGAGCCACCCTGTGAGGTAACTTGTGATGATTGCCCCTGGCTAAATGCAGAAGAATAAAGAACCAGTGGTGTCATGGCCAGAAGGGAGTCATTAAGATTATGGGAGCATCTTGTTGAATTTTGAACAGGACTTTCAGACTGAGAGGAAGGGGAGGGAATGCATAAAGAAACATCCTCTTCCAAGAAAATGAGAGGGCATCCACCTTCCACACCAGAGGACCTGGGACTCTGGCACAGAACAAAGGAAGTTGTCTGTTCAGAGAGGAGGCAAAAAGAACCACTTGAGGACTACCCCACTGGTGGACAATGTCCAGAAACACATCCCTGTGAAGCATCCATTCATGGGACTGAGTTAAGGACCTGCTCAGTGTCTGCCACAATGTTCTCGTCATTAGGGATATAAACTGTCTGAACCGTCACCTGATACTTGACAGCAAGATCCCATACCAGAAGTGCCAACCAAAAAAGAAGATAAGATCTTGTTCCTCCCTGTTTGATTATATACCACATCACTGTGGTACTGTCTGTGAACACCTCGAGAGGCCCTGGAGAGAAAAGAGGATGAAAGGCCTGAAGAGCCAGCAGAAGAGCTGTCATCTCTTTGACATTGACGTTTTCCTTCTGCTGATGAGGTGACCACACCCCCTGAACTTTTAGGGAGCCAAATGTCATCACCCAATCCCATGTCTGAAGCATCTGTGAACAATTCCTTTGAGGGAAGAGGTGGAAGTAAAGGGATTCCTGGATTCAGAGACAACTGCTGAATCGACCAGTGAAGTTCCTGTCTGAGACAAGGAAGAAGAGGAACTACAAAGTCTAGAGGATGTGCATGTTGAAGCCACAATGACTTCAGAAACCACTGAAACTTTCTCATGTGAAGTTTGGCCAGAAGGAACACTGGAATGGTGGATGCCATTAAACCCAGAGTTCTCAGAAACTCCCTGGCAATAATGGAAGTCAGAGGAAGAAGACTGTGAAAGAAAGAAATGAGTTAAAGCCTTTGGAGAGGGGAAGGAAAGCCAGCATTGGCACTGTCTGAATCCTACAACCCAGAAAAATATGATCCTGAGAAGGAGTCAGAGAATATTTTTTTGAAATTTATAGTGAACCTCAGACTGAAGAAGGGAAACGGCAAAAAGAAGATTTTGCAAAAAGGCCTCTGGAGAGGACACCTGAATCAATAGGTCATCCAAGTAAGGAAGCATTTGGATCCCTTAAAGCCTGCAAAAAGCAATCACAGGAGCAAGGCATTTGGTGAACACCCTTGGTGCAGTAGAAAGGCCAAAGGGCAAAGCAGAGAAATGAAAATGCCAGGAAACTGAGAAAACTACTCATGTACCAATACACTTGCCCAACGTTTTCTGGAATTCATTAATTCCAATGCCCTAGACCAGCTCGTTCTTACCCCCACTAGAGGTAGCAACATCCTTGACCTGGTCATTACTAACATGGGTGACTATTGCTCTAGACCAATAGTCAACTCTTCCCTGGTTACATCTGACCACAAACTAATCACCTTGGAAATCCACATCCCTACCGCCCCACCCCACCCCTGTAAAGGTAACCACCATGAAAAACTTCTCCAAAGCTAACTTTGGGCTCTTAAAAACAGAGGTGGCTAACTTCATGGCACCCATGCAAATGAAGATCAGTTGCATGACTGCCGAATCATACACCAATGCACTGTACGAACACATACACAAATGCATGGATCTCACCATACTCAATAGAACCAAGATGCTCTCCTCCAAAAAAAGGATGCCAATCTGGTGGTCCCCTGCCATAAACAAACTCTACAACAGAAGGAGAAAACTGATGCACAATTAGGTGAAGTCCTAAGACTGAAAAAAACTCCCTTATCAGCCTCAACAAAAAATTGAGATCCCTCATCAAATCCTCTAAAGCTAGTTATGAAAACAGAATTGCAGCAGATTGTAAAGACAACAACAAGGCCTTCTATAGTTATGTAAGGAATCTCCACAGCAATACCCAGATTTGCTCTGAGCTACTGCACAATGGTACCTCCTATACTGAGCCAACAGATATTGCCAATATACTGGCCAACAGATTCAGTGCCAGCTTTACCCCCTCTCCCCCCAAGGGACCTGTCACAATACCAGTAGATTGCCAGTCACCCAGTATTACTGCTGCACAGGTTAAAACAGCACTGTCCAAGGCCAAGATTACAGCTTCTATGGGACCTGACAATATTCCTGGCTGTGTTCTACATGAACTACAGAGTGAACAGGCACCTCAGCTGTGTGTCCTGTTCAGTCACAGCCTCACCTCAGGCTTTGTCCCTACCAAATGGCACACTGCTACAATCAACCCTCTCCACAAAGGAGAAGTGACTACAGACCCTGGGAACTATCACCCCAGTCTGTTGAGTCAATATGCAAAGCTATTGATCATCATGGACCTAATAAACAAGAATATAGGGAATCTCCAAACTCTGGATCCCACACAGTTTGGTTTTGTGAAGGGTAGATCATGCCTGCTCAACTTGGTCGACTTCTTTGAGTCAGTCACCAGAGCTGTGGATGAAGGCAAGGTGGTTCATACAGCCTACCTTGATCTGACCAAGGCCTTTGATACCATTCCCCATTCAGGAATCATAGAAAAACTCAGGCAAGTTAGGCATCAACCGCTATATCACTAGGTGGGTTGCAAACTGGCTCACAGATAGAACCCACAGTGTGAAAGTAGTTGACTCCAAGTCAGACTGCCAACCAGTCATGAGTGGAGTCCCACAGGGTTCGGTCCTGGGTCCTCTCCTGTTTGGTATCTACTTCTCTGAAGTCCAGGCCAACACAAAGGGACTCTGGCTGACAAAGTTCACAGACGATTGCAAGTTGGGAGCTATTATTAACTCCCCAAGTGATGTTGACATCCTACAGAAAGGCCTCACAGAGACTAACGACTGGTGTCAGAACCATGGCCTTAAGCTCAATGCCAAAAAATGTGTTGTCATCCCCTTTGGGAGAAACCCAGTTCCCATGAATTACCACATTGATGGTAGTCCACTGAACACAGAAGATGTTATAAGAGATCTGGGAACACAGGTTGACAGCAACCTCTCTTTTGATCACCACATTGCCATTGTGGCCAGAAAGTCCTTCTATGTGGCACATCTCATTACTAAGGGTTTTGCATCCAAGGAGAAAGAGGTCATTGTCTCCCACTACTCTTCCCTCATTAGGCCAATCATTGAGTACAATGCCCCATTTGGCATGTACCTCACTAGACACCTGCAACAACTGGAGAGGCCACAAAAGTACCTCACAAAGAGGATCCTAGGCCTTAAACACATGTCCTATATGGACAGACTAAAAAAACTACAACTATTCTCTGTCTCATATCGCCTACTTAGAGGCGATCTCTGCTTGACTTACAAAGCCATGTCTGACCCAGCTCTGTTAGAAATGCTACATCTAAAGAAATCCCAATCCTTCTGCACCACATGCTCAAGAGACATCAACCTCATTACCACAATCAACAGAATGTACTGGATGGACAGGTTCATAACTCAGAAACTGCCCATGCTATGGAATAGACTTCCCATACATGTCAAGCAGAGCACCTCACTGAACCTCTTCAAGAGAAACCTCGATGAGTGGATGGGAAATAGAAAATTCACCTTGGGGATAACTCCAGTGGCTCTACTCAACAGAGGCAGTGGGAACTAAGGTCGGGTGGCACAATGCCAAGGTAATCATATGGCTAGGCTTGTAAAGGTCCCAGGGCCATTAGCCTTGTACACACCTATGAGCAACAGAGAAATGCAAAAACATCCTGAAAAGAGGATGGATCAGAATATGAAGATAAGCATCTGTGAGATCCAGAGACACCATATAGGCCTGAGGGAGCAAGAGAGGAAATAGAATCTAAAGGGACAACATCCGAAAGGAAGCACTTTTAAAAAACTGTTTACATGACAGGTCTAAAATAAGTCTCCAAGTGCCCTGTTTCCTGAGCACTAGAAACAGCCTGGAGTAGAACCCTTTCCCCCTTTGTGCACAGGCACTTCATGAATAGTACCCTGAGTCAAGAGATTTTGAAGAACCTCTGGGAAAAAGGGAACTTATTCCCAAGGAGGCTGAGGGATGCCCATAACAGGAGGATAGGATTTCCACATCATGAAGTACCCCTGACAAACGATTAACAAAACCAAAGAATCTTGAGTGATCTGAAGCCAAACAGGAAGAGAAAGAGAAAGGTGAAGACAAAGAGGAATGTGGCTGGGAAGAGACGGATAGTCATACAGAACCTCGTTTGTCTGGAAAGGAAGGCTTCAGAGTCCCTGAAAATTGAGGAGCCTTAGCAGGAGGAGCCCATTTGCCACTCTTCTTACCTCTAATAGAAGGGTGGTATTGCCTACGAACAAAGGCAGGCTTAGTGGGGTAGTTTCTCTGAAATTTAAGCACAGGAGAAACAAACACATGTTTAAGGTCCCATAAGGCCTTACTCTTATCCTGAGGGGACTTAAAGAAACCAGCAGCAGCTTCCCCAAACAAAAGCTTAGAATCCAGAGGAGCATCCATCAACTTAGCTTTAATATCTTCAGGTAGAGGTTGAAGCCTAAGCCAAAAATACCTCCTCATCACTTAAACAAAAACAGCAGCCCTAGAAGAAGCATCTGCCACATCATAACTACACTTAATAGAATGATGAACGACTTGAGAGGAAGTCCCTAGCAAGGAAAGAACAGACGTTTTATCCTCAGAGTCTGGAAAATCATTAATAAGTTGACAAACGTGAGAAAAAAGCACCAACACATACCTAGACATATTGGTCTGATAATTAATAGCCCTAAAAGCCAGGGTTGCACAAGTGTAAACCTTCTTACCCAGCCTTTCCATAGCTCTGCTGTCCTTGTCAAAAGGCAATAACTTGGGTGAAAGCATCAAATGAGATGGCTTATCAGAGGCTACAGATACTACAGAGGGATCAGAAGCAGAACATTTATATAAAACACAAAAACAATTTTCCAGCACCCTATAAAACCTGTCAGGATTCTTGGGAGCAGGGGGCAGAGAATCAGATGCATGAGAGGCATTAGAAAAAGCATCCAGCAAAGCAGCCAAAGCAGGAGGAATAGGCGCAGGTTTAGGAGATTCCAACTGCAGCAATTCATAGTACCTCTTACGTTTATCAGACACCTGAGCACAATCCCACTTTAAAAAAATCCATCATCCTAGAGAGTGTGACCCCAAAGGAAATTTCCTCAAAAAGAACATCAGGACTAATAGATTCCTCCTCCTCTGATCCATAGTCCAAAGGAGAAGGAATTTGAGTAGAATAATGATTTGTCACTGAAATCTGTCTCATCTTCTGAAGAATTCTGTTCTCTCGGCCTTTAAGGGGAGTAGAGTACAAGGAGGAGGAGGAACTGAAACCCCTTGAGGAGGCTTCAAGGACATTAAAGCAGTAAATAGCTCCTGAGTGAAGGCCTGCTAGTTACTTTGTGCATCCCTAGGAGCACAAGAAACATGTTTGTTTTTGTTTCTTTTTTAAGGAAACATTCCCGCAAAAAACTGAAAAGGCTCAGACCCAGGACAACAGTCAAGAACCATAGTAAGAACTTCTTCCCCAACTAAAAATGGAAGAGCTTCCCAATGCCCCTTGGAAAAAATCAACCGTGGTTCCTCCTGAATGTCTGAGACGGACATCTGCAAAGCCGCTTCAGATGTGCTGCCAGCTGGATCCTCACTGGCCTCCAATATGGTCACAGCAGAGAAATCCAACAACACAGCTGGGTGAGCCTCCGGGTTTGTAACAACCTTGGGAGAAACACCTGGCAGAGGCTGGACAAAGGAAGATTCTGGTCATACCTTTTTCATCTTCTTCTCTAACAGCTGACCCTCAGGGTGGGAGATTCCTTCGACTGTATATTTAGAAAGAAGCTTAAGATGCTGTTTCTCAAGATACAAGAAAAGGAAAGAAAGTCTACTGTGAAGGGTTTTCAGGATGAATGCCTGACAAATTGAACAAGACGTATGGTCATGAGAAACTCCTAGACCAAAAAGATACTTATCATGGCAGTCTTTATGGGGAGTCTGCCTCCCACACTGGTATTTACCCTTCCTGGATGACATTAACCCCAAGAAGCACAAAACAAGAAAAGAAAAAACAAAAAAAAAACAATAGGGCACTTATCTGCAACTGTAAAGAAGTCAGCAAACAGGCACATGTAGTCACTGGAGAATGAAAATGTGTTCAACTGGCAGAAAATGGACCCAGGTAAACAGACCAATGGTGAAAAGATATAGTCAGACTGGAGGCAAATAAGTTCTGACTATGGTAGGCCTGAACATCACCTTTATGCCCTACACTACGCAAGGAGCATTTGGGTGGCGTTTAGCATACCTTTAAAGCAACACGAGTCTTTGGTAGACTGGCCAGATGTTGGGCTTCCACAGCAGGTAATCTCCCATATGTTAAGAATACTGCAGGAGTGAATGTAAGGACATCAAGAGTTATATGCAATGAATCATGAAAAAATTAAAAAAAAAAATCTGTTGTATAAACAAATATATTTTCGACAAGGTAAAAAAAATAGATAGCTCCTTATTTAAATAAAATAGTTAAGGAAAATAGTACAATGAGAGAATTAATAGACAAAAAAGGGAGAGTACAGAAAGACCAAAGAGATATAATGTGTGTTGTTGTAGAATATATAAAAGATGTATTTATATATATTATTAAAGAACAAAGGATGTCGTGGAAAATGAGAATTTTCTCTGAGCAAGAAAATGTATTTATTTATTATTTATTTGTCATCTGTTAACCGGGTTAGTCCAACTGAGCCAGTGGCCCATTTTCAGTGGACACCCGAGGAGAAAAGCTCCAGATAGTTATTACAAAGTTACAAAAAAAGAAAAACATCTGACAATGAAGTTTTATGCAAACATTACAATAATGTGCTTTACATGAGAACATTAAAATTTTATATAAGGCCTAAGAATGAAGTTTACATAAACATTACAATAATGTGCATAACATGCAGTACAAAAGTTAGAATTTTTTTTTAGTCAACAAAAAGAGAAAGAGATACAAATGAGACAGGACACTTGCAATAGGTGAGTGTTAAAAGTGTGACAGGTAGTAAGGTGGTAAGGTGGGATTTAAGTGGGATCATTGCAGTGATAGGTGTTGGCATTTAGGAGAAAAGTTTTAAGTTTGGATTTAAAGAAATTTATGTTAGAAATGATTCAGATGTTAAGGGGGAGTTTGTTCCAATCATGGGAAATACTATATTTGTAAAGTTTACCAGTGTTTTTATTTGGTTTATAGGTGTCCAAAAGGTGCAGGTCAGAGCTGTTGAGAGTTATGGGAGGGGTATCATGAGATATTAGTGAGGATAGAGCAGGACAGGAAAGGGGTTTTAAGAGCAGATAGAGTCATTTGCAGTTGGGGGTGAAGCAGGTGCTGGGGGAAGTCAAGCCACTGGAGTTGTTTTAGTGCATGACAGTGATGTGGGGTTGGTTACTAGCAAATCTTCAAACAATATAGTATGAGTGACAAGAGTTTAGCCAAAACGGGAGATTGCAGACGTAAAAAGATGGGGGAGGCACAAAGTAGACATGGAAGGAGGAAGGCCTGAGATAGTTTCTACCTAGAGTCAGGGGCTAGGTATTTTTTATGTCTGTAGAGAAGGCCAAGTTTTTGATTGGTCTTTTTGATACAGTGCTGAATATGGGTATCACATTTTAATTGGTCATTGATAACACCAAGAAGTTTAGCATGTGTGTCAGGTTGTATGATGGTATTGTCAAGACAAGAAATGGTGGAGAAAGTTAGAGAGGGTTCTTGGAAAAAAGAGGAGTAGCTTTGTTTTTTGGGGGTGGGATTTAGAATTAGTTTGTTGTTGGTTAGCCATTTTTCTACAGATAGGAAGCTGTGCTGAGTAGTAGAGAGGAGGTTAGACAAACTGTCAGAACAGGTAATAAGGGTAGAGTTATCCACATATGGTGTCAGGGAGGATGTTGTACAGAAAGTATGCGGTTGGTTTGTGAAAATTTTAAAGAGTAGAAGGCCAAGAATTGAGCCTTGAGGCATCCTAGTTTGGATTGGTAAGGGGAACAGGTAGCCTGTCATCTTACTGATTGTTGTCTATTAGTGAGATAGCTAGTGAACCATTTAATAGCAGAGGGAGATAAGTTGAGTTGTGATAGTTTATCAAGAAGTCTGAAGTGTGACACGGTATCAAGTACTTTAGAAAGGTCAAGAATGAGCAAGAAACCAGTACATTTTTTTCCATGGCTTTTGCAACGGTTTGAGTAAAGGACAATATTACTATGATGGGGTCTGAAGCCATGTTGAGTAGGGGTTAGGAAGTTATTATCTAGAAGGTACTTAATAAGCTGTCTGTGAATGGATTTTTCAAGGAGTTTAGATAGCAGAGAGAGGATAGCAATAGGTCTGTAGTTGGATGGTTCATTGCTGTTACCTCCCTTGTGTAATGGAGTGATAAAGAATGATTTCCATATATCTGGGACAGTGGATTTTTGAATAGATCTATTGATCAGAATAGAGATAGGGTAGGCTATTGAGCAGCTAGTTTAAGAAAGGGGGGTGTCAGAAGAGGGGGAGCATGGCTTCAGCTTAAGCAGGAAAGATTTGATGTAAGATGTCGGGATGGGGTTGAGTGTGAAAGAGGTAGTATTGGTGAAATGTGGAGTGGGTGTGTGTGTTTATTGTTCTGACCATTGTGGGTGAGTTTGTGAATAGATTCAATGAGGTATTAATTTAGAAGAGTGGCAGTTTCAAGGGAGGGTTGTCAGGATAGGGGTTGGGGGTAGAAGGGTTGCCTGGGTGCAGGATCTTATTAATAGAGTGCCAAAGTTTTTTGGATTAGATTTATGGGTGAGTTGGGCATTGGAGTAGAATTTTTTCTTATCTGTATTGATGTGTTTTATAGCCAACTTACATAGTTGTTTATAGGTTTGGTGAAGAGAATGTGATTTACTTTTATTCCATTGTTTCCAGGTGCTCTTTTTTTCATAAGAGTGAGTGTGTCTTTTGAGAGCCAGGGGATGTGGGTTGCTTTGATTCTTCCTTTTCTGAGAGGTTCCAGGGAGACAAGGATGGCGAGAAAAGTGTGATTGAAATGAAGGACAGTATCATTTAGTAGGATGTGTTTCAGAATTTACCAGTCTATAGAGTTCAGCATGTGATTAAAGGTCTCACTGTTAAAAGTGAATAGATTGCAACAATATTTATAGAGATGGTATTTAAGCATCTGAACAGTGTGCCTAAGAACTCGGATAGGAAGGTGGTCTCTAAGGGAGTCTGGTAGGGTAGTAGGGTTTGGATACAGGTTAGGGTCAGTTGTTAGGATCCAGTCAAGAGTGGAGCTGATATTATTGTTTTTATTGACTCTAGTAGGTGTAGTAAGTAGTTGATGAAAGCCGTGTAGGTTTTTGGTGAGAGATGGGCTGGTTGTGGATAGTTTTAGCCAGTTGATGTTAATGTCTCCTAACAGAATGGTTTCATAGCTAATATTGAGTGATAGCCATGAGAGTATGGATTCAAGGATGGGAATGTTATTACCTGATGGAATATAGATAGCAGCTAAGGCAAATTTCTTTTGTGATTTAAGGTGACAGTTTAGGATAAATTGATTGATACTCCTTGAAGGCAGTTGCTGAAGCGCTAGAGGTGCAATAAATTGGTGTTTTAAGTGGATTCTTCGTCTGTGGTCTTCAGTTTAGGATAAGAAGTTTGGCAGGGTGGAAATTTGGATGGGTTATGGGTAGGGGGGAATAGATTGAGGTGTTCCGAGTACATAATGATGTCGCCACCAGCTTTCCTAACCATTCTGTCTTGCCAGTAGATATTGTAATGGGGGAAAAGGATTTCAGAGTTTGAGATGCGGGTCTTTAACCATGTTTCAGATAAGGTTAGGATGTGTGGGGAGTGGAGGGTAATCCAGGAGTGTAGTTCTGTGGTTTTATTCAGAGGCTCTGTATGATAACTGAGTATATATTAAGATGCTTTGGATTAGGGGCAAGGGAGACTGTTGAGACTGGTGATTGTTGGGATGGTGGAGGAAGTTGTAGGAGAAGCAGGACCTGGATTGGGGTGGATATCCCCATCAGTTAGAATTGTGTTTGGCAGCGAGGGTGGTTTGGAATGGTACTGGTAGTGGTTGTGACATATGTATTTTAGCATAGGTGGTAAGGGAGGGTATGCTAAGATTTTGTGTTTGTGAAGTTGGGTAGGGGAGGTGTTGAATAGAGATGGTAAGATAGACCATGTGTAGAATGATTATTTTTGTTGAATGGAGAGTGTATTAGTAGCTGGAGGCTGGAAGTGGTGGACTAATAAGTCTATTATTGAAAACAAATATAAAAAAATGAAATATAATAAAAAGTTGTAAAAGAGTATATGAATGAAGAAATGAAAGCATATCAAGAGAAAATTGTAATGTGTAAAATAATTATAGAAGATTTAGAAGATGAAAGAAAAAAGAGGTATAAAAAAGTAATGTTAACATATTAAGTATACCCATGGAAAGATGGGTCTATATCATATGAGCGAATCGCACAAATTGCGAATGCTTATAATATCGAATGTAGCGGACCACAAACTTCCTATTGTGGGGGGCACTGCCCCCCACACTCCCCGCTAAATATATATTCCGAGATCACACTACAGTGAGGAAAGGGCAACTATCCCATTCTTCACAGTACCGCAATATCAGAAAAAGTACTTCGAGGTCCAGTACGTTCGATATTATAAGCGTTCGCAATTTGTGTGATTCGGTCATATGATATAGATCCGGTAAGATCTGGAGGAAGTGAAAATCAAAATTATAAAGGGAAGAAATTATAGATTTAAAAAAAAAGGAGAATGTCATGATTTTTTATGGAGACTGGAGATAAGGAAATTGCGAGTCAAATCAAACATACCGTATAAAAAAGTGAAAGACTATGTAATAACTGTTATAAAGAAGAAACTACTGAACATGCCTTTTTGAAATGTAAAATGGGTCTATGTTATATATTCGATTTATATATTTATATATTCGAACATCCAAAATGTCGAAGACCATATGATCGACATTTGGAAGTTCAAATATATAATAACAAAAATAAAAAAAACACTTTAACAGTGCAAGCAGGGAGACAAGCCCCTCTGCACCCCCCACACCCCCCTACTTAAATATACCAACTCAGAGACCGCACTTCAGTGCAGAAAAGGGAAATTCTCCCATTCTGCACCATCAATCTTTGAACACTTGAAATGTCGATCATATAGTCTCGTCCATATGACGTTCGACATTTCCAGCGTTTGAACATTTGACATAGACCCTGTAAAAGAATTGTTACATTATAGAATCATTATTTACATGAAATTAAGAGATACAAATATATTAGTATGGATATGACTAAATATGTTTTTTATAAAGATAACCCTTGGGATTCACGAAAGCCGATTTTCCATGCAAGAAAAGTGTAAGAGCTCCTGCACGGAAAATGGCCTCAAAGCGATCAAGGAAAGTGCCGTTTTCACGTGCACGAGTGGCCCTACACTGTTCTAGTACAGAAAATCGGCAAATATGTAAATCACCTCATTTGCTGTTGAAAAAACATGCAAATGAGGTGATTTTGCGATCCATCAAGCTGCCAGGTCTCCGTGCTACAACACTGTCAGTGCAGAAATGTATTCGGCTAGTAACCAAATACATTTCTGCATCTGACAAAACGGAGGCATGACAGCTCATGTAAAAGCATGTATTATGTTTAATACACATCCCAATGGCCAAATATAAGGCCATTGGCATTAAAAACAGTTTATTTTTTTTAAATTAAACTTTTTTTTTGGCCAATCTTGGCTGTTTAAGCTTAGGGCAGTGGAGCACAAACGGGATCGTGCCGAAAAAAAAAAAATGAGAAAAGTCAATTTTAAGTTAATTCTGCATGTTGCCATTATAGTAATTGGCATGCAGAATGTAAACAATACCAGGGAGCACTGGTTGTCAAGGGGAAAGGGTCTGTTTTAGTGCAGTACCTAACGACCTACACACTGGGGTATGCAAATGAGGGGAGTTATACTGAATCACAAATTTCTTAAAAGTGTCAGCTTGTACCTAACCATGTAGGTGCAGCAACACAACAGTGCAAGTGTAAGAGCTGAATGACTTCATAAGGGGGTGTGTCATGCTTGCTGTAAGCTCATTGGAGCTCTGTGGCCCATGTTTGCCCTTAGCTAAGCACAGCTGAGGAAGGGTGTGTGTCAGATGTGCCTAAGCAGTGTGTACATAGCCTAAACAGGTGTGCACGCCATGCACCGGGATTTAAACAACAAAAAAAAAAAAAGAAAGAAAAGAGAGGAATACACATGCAGCAGCCCAGCACTCTGCTATAAACTATGCAAACACTTTCAGACTGGATATAGGGGAAACAGCAGTAGGAAGGCAATCCAGGAGAACTATCATAGCTGGCAGGTGGAATGTATTAGAATCAGCCAAATACACATGCAGCAGCCCAGCACACTACTATAAACTATGCAAACACCCTACAGACTCTTTTTCCCACAAACTCTACACCACCGGTGTACACAGACGGGGCATTTTTAACTGGCAAAACTAACTAAAAATGTTAGAGGCTGCTGCTGCTTTACTCCATCAATATGTGCAAGAGACTGAGGGTGGTGAGGAGGAGAATGCTGACAGTGAGGAGGAGAGGAGTGTACAGACCCAGGGCAACCTGCCAAGGCCTACATGAGCTGGAGATAGTGGAACGCTATAGGGTGGACAGAGACATTCTACAGCAAATTGTTGAGCTGTGCTGGCCATGCCTCACACACACAACTAATAGAAGGGAACCCATCCCAGTGGATATCAAGGTATGTCTAGGCTTAAGAATACTAGCCACAGCTACCTTCCAGAGACCAACTGGGAATATCATGGGGGTCTCACAGGCATCAGCATCCAGGGTACTCCACCAGTTCCTGGATGCCATGACACCACATGCCAATGAGCACATTTATTTCCCCACCACCTGTGAGGCGTTGACCAGAAGTATGCATTTCTTCCACCATATAGCAGAATACCCTGAGGTAAATGGTGCTATAGACTGCACACACATCCACATCAAAGCACCTCCCAGTGAGTGGGGTAGGGTCTACATTAACCACAAGGGCTTCCCCTCCATCAACTGCCAGGTCGTGTGCGATGCCCAGGGCATTATCATGGATGTTTGTGCTGGCAGCCCTGGAAGCTATCACCACTCCCACATCTGGCATTGCTCACAGTTGTATCAGGCGTTTGCCACTGGGGACATCCCATATGGCCATCTAGTGGGGGATGGTGGCTATGCACTGGAGCCGTGGCTGATGACACCCATCAGAAATGCACACACACCCGAACAAGAACACCATAATGAGGCACACGAATAAACCAGGATCATTGTAGAGCATGTGTTTGGGATGCTCAAGTCATGGTTCCGCTGCCTTGACATATCCAGTGGAGCCTTGCAGTACTCTCCAGCTACATGTACACAAATGTTCATAGTATGTGCCATGCTACACAATATGATCCTGCAGAAACAGCTGCAGCAGGAACAGCACGGGGCTGGCCACACATCCCCCCACCATTGCCAAGGCCAGCACAGGCACAGAGGAACTCAGAAGAGGAACATCCTGAGCCTGCCCCTGTAGGCAGAAGGAGGCGTGCCCAGTATGCCCAGGCCTTGGCAAAGAGGCAATGCATAGCACACACACTGACACTGTAGGGACCCAGGGACTGATACCTCTCTCTGACTCGCACATACAGTAAAAGGGATGCCAAACATGACACTACCTGTGCTTTACCATGTATAGGGAGTGTACTACGTGCATCCAACATAGTCAGCCCTCCAGCACCATCCTCAATACTGGCCCACCAACAAGGTAAGTCACCCTTCCAATCAGTTACTGAATGGAGTAGTATGTTCTCATAGTTGTATGTATGATATGGATGCAGGCATGCAAGGGAATTGGGTAGCTGAATGGGATAGCAGCAGACAGCTATATGGGACAGCAGGAAATTCACAACAAATACTGGTGTCAACGTACTAGGCAGCACTACAGAAGGTGACAACCCCCACCGCAGTACATGTCATGGCCCAAATAACTGTGGGTGTCAATACGTCACACACATGGATGTCAATTAGGGTCACATACCCACCACCAGCCTCACCCAGCAGGACAGATGTAGATGACCATAAAAAAGATCGGGCTAAGGCCCCCAAATGATGGCAATTGTGAACAGCCCCCCACCAGACCTACACAGACATACTACAACAGGTCTGGCAGTTGCATTCTAGTTCTGAAGGGTAAGAAGTCTGAAACTGAAATTTATGCCATTAAGATCTAACATGTACTCTACTGATATGCCTCCTTTCTGCATGATAGGTCACAATACAATATGAAATGGAAGCCACCAGAGTAACTGAAATATCAGTACAGTCATTACAAATGTTTAAATTCTGCAGGTGTGCACCTCCCCCAATCCTACGTAGAAATCCAGTAACAGATGGCCTGCAGCACTCTCAAATGGCCTACAGTCCTCTGGCAAAGGCCCATGCCTCACCCATAGTGCCAATGTATGGAATGTCAGGCAGCCCCAACTAACAATCTAACACAGTAAACAGAAAACAAATACAAGGTCAAGTTGACAAATGCCAGTAGCATGCCTCCCCATGTCCTACTGCAAGGACTGTGGACCAGGCCATAAATACTACTGGGATAAAGGCCCAACTATAGGGATACCTCTGAGATATTGCTTACATAATGTTAGAAAGAGGGAGAATAACAGACGGGGGGTGTAGAAGCATGGATGTCATGGAGTGTGTAAAGTCTGAAACTCTAATGTCCATCCATACTACTCCCTGACTGCAAACTCATGAATCAATTGCCACAAAACTGCTTGTAAACCATAATGTGGAGGTAAACTGACCAGATATATGAATCCTGCCTCTGGATAACCTGGGTGTATCTGTACAGGTGAGAGGTATGGCCCCAGCAGGATACGGCCATTCCATGCAGTTGAGAAAAGCACAAGGAGGGGATCTCCAGCCAGCATACTAACAAGGTGCTGGACCACTTACACAGAACCAGCAGTCTTGTCTATAGCTACCCCTCCACAATGGCAAGTGTGTGCCAGAATGTGTAGTCTATATGCCTCAGAATATTAGTCTCAGCTTCCTTCATCCTGTATTTCCCTGGTAAATAACTGTGAGCAAAGAATGATAACTGCCAGTAGTTGATGACATGATACATCACAGAGTAAAACAGTACATATGTCAGAATATCTATGCTACAACCAAACATGTCACATAAGCAGCACAGACAGTAATAGTTACAGTTCCCCCTGTATGTTAAGCTCATTGTGTCTCCATATTGGCAACCTATCTACCGATATCCTGCAGAAACAGTTTGCTAGGAGTAGCTGTAGCACACAAAACTCTGAACTGGAGTCCAACCCTCCCTGGAATGGATGCACACACTCAATATAGAAGGTCATACTGGGCATGCTCCTACACTTAGAAAAATGAAGCCCATGTCTCACAACACAGTGGACTACAGATATCGGTTATTCGCAGCTGTCTGTGCACAAACACCAAATTGTACACCATTGATACTTCACACACACACACATTGGATAGGAATACTCACACATATCTAAGGCCAACATAATATAATATGTCAAACATACACACACAGAGACGTGGGGAAGAGAAAGACAGACAGCGACAGAGAGAATCCCATTATGAGGCCTTTCCTACCCAGTACACATCCCATAGGCCTATATCACGATATGCTGATGTCATTCACTGTAGAAATACTTTTGGTTAGCCCCCAGCCCTATAGTTTCAGTGGTTCTTGTGATAACTGTGTAACACTACAGTCCAAATAAGTATCCATGTAGCAGTTGTAATCTCAGTCCTGTCAAATGTTTAAGTTGTGTGTGTGTGTTTCTAGATGAATGTGGTTGAGGCCATTCACACGCATTAAACATCCCTTACCCCCTCCTTCAGCACTGCTGCTGATGTCACTCACCTTCAAAGATATCTTTAGACAGCTCTCCAACATATAAGCTCCGTGGCACCTGCGATAATTGCGTAATACTATAGTGTAGCAGACTAATTAGATAGGACTGTGAAAATGTGTGTATTTGTGTGAGAGAGTGTGTGTATCTTTGTAGACACCTGATTTTGTGGTCATTCACACTTACTGCACTTCCCTTACCCCTCCTTTAACACTGCAGCTGATGTCACTCACCTTCAAAGGTACCTTTAGACAGCTCTTCAACATATAAGCTCCGTGGTGTGTGTGATAACTGTGTAATACTGTAGTGTAGCAAACTAGTTAGGAAGGAGTTCTAATCCTGGTCCTGGCAACTGTGAAAATGTGTGTGTTTGTGTGAGAGAGTGTATGTGTCTTTGTAGACACCTGATTTTGTGGTCATTCATACTTAATACACTTCCCTTACCCTTCCTTTAGCACTGCTGCTAATGTCATTCACCTTAGAGGTATGTTTGGACAAGGTTCTACCTATAATCTCTGTGGCACGTGATAAATGCGGAACAATGTAGTAGCACTAACTATATAGGTAGGGTTTGAATCTCTTTCCTGGCAAGTGTTTGTGTGTGTGTGTGTGTGTGTGTGTGTGTGTGTGCATATATATGTCAGTACCTTAAAGATTTTGGCCCGATTTACAGCCAGTACACTTCTCAGTGCCTGACTTTAGCAGTCCTGCAGATATCATTCATCTTGGAAGTACCTGTTGTAAACCCTAAAGCATGTAAGGTCAGTGGTGCATGTGGTAAATGTGTAACATAATGGTCTGAAAACATAGTTAGATAGAGGTTTGAACCTCACTCTTGGCAAATGTGTGTGTAGGGTAAAGTATCTTGTGAAATCTCTCACCCAATACATCACCCAATCCCAGTATTTTCAAGGGCTGGTGATGTTCCTCACCTAAGAAGTACCTTGGGATAACATCCATCCTATAAGCTCTGTGGTGCATGTAATAAATGCATACATGTATAGCTGTTATGGTGGTAATAACATTAGGAACATTGCCTAATAAGGCATCCTAGGGGAGGCAAGACACGTATCCAGTACCTAGAAACCCAGTGGTGACATGACAGATTTAGGACATCTGTAACACGTAAGCCAATGTTGCAGTCAATCTGTTGATAGTACCGCAGCATCATTCTGGTTGACAGTGGTACACTGCTCAGGTCTACTGTCACACCCACATGGACCACATAATCAGATAGTTCAACCATGTCTCTTGTCAAGTCATTCACATCCACATGGATACAGAGTGATACTCGTAGTTGTTGTGGAGTGCCATGACTGGCTGTGTCATGTGTTGAATGCTGGCATCTGATAGATATTTGGCTGTTACCTGGTACATATTGAACTTAGTGAGTGGGATATGTGTGTGCCTCAGTATTGAGTTGCCCATGATCACTGTATTGTGCAAGGTGGTAGTGCACAGGTCAAAAATAGTATAAGCCAAACAGTACATGATTCACACACACATACATACATACACACACTTGTCAGTATTGGGATTAGAACTCCTGCCTATCTAGGTATTCATACTATAGTGCTACACAGTTATCAGATGTGCCACAGAGCTTATACATTTCCATCTCTTCCAAAGGTACTTCTAAGGCAGATGATATCAACAGGACTACTAAACTGGAGTGAAGGGAAGTTAGCCTTAGGAGTTTAGGTTGAGGGGCACACTGTGTAGGTTAAATATATGTCCCTTGGCATGTGCCATGTCGTGGTGTCTGAGTGGGTGTCTGTCCTGCTGTGCTGTTTGGGTAAATGTCCATGGAGTGCCTCTGGGAAGGTGGGTGTGTGGCTTTTCACTGTATGTCATGGCTGTCAAAGTGGGTGTCATGGTGAGCTTTGTATTCAACATGGTGTGGTACAGATGTTGATCATATTCTCATGACTTGCTAGTCCAGTCTTTGCTGGAGAGTGCATATGTCCACATTGGGTGATATATGGGTAAACCTCACAGGTCTGAGTGTTTGGAGTTTAGAGGGGAGTGTTGTCTGTGTACATAAGGCAGTTTCAACAGTGCCTCAGAATTGACAAGTGCTCCAGGTTAATGGGTGAAAGCACAGATAACCACCCTACAAACATGGCAGGAGGGGTGGACATAACTAGTAAGTACTGGGGCTACATCTGTGATGAACAAGTACTGCTGACAGCTCAAAGGTGTGCCACACTTCTTGATACAATAACGTGGTGAAGTGCCAAGCCATAATGCTAGTTGATGTGCAAGACAGGACACACTAGCATGATGTACGGGTGGAACAGAAGGCAGACTGTCTGCCACCTGTAATACTTTACCACAGCTGTGCAGTTACCTGCAGCTTTGGCCATGTGAAAGTTCAGTAAGCTCTGTAGCACATGTGGTAACTGCATAACACTATAGTAGACATACCTAGATAGGCAGGAGTGCTAATCCCAATACTGGTGTGTGTGTGTGTGTGTGTGTGTGTGTGTGTGTGTGTGTGTGTGTGTGTGAGAATCAAAAGGGCTTATATCATTTTTGACCTGTGTACTACCCTTTAGACTTCCCTTCACTCCAATTTAGTAGTCCTGTTGATGTCACCCACCTTAGAAGTACCTTTGGAAGAGATGGAAATGTATAAGCTCTGTGGCACATCTGATAACTATGTAGCACTATAGTAGGAATACCTAGATAGGCAGGAGTTCTAATCCAAATACTGGCAAGTGTGTGTATGTATGTATTTGTGTGTAAATCATGTACTGTTTGGCTTATACTATCTTTGACCTGTGCACTAGCCTTTGCACTTCCCTTCACTCCAAGTTAGTACTCCTGTTGATGTCATCCACCTTAGAAGTACCTATGGAAGAGATGGAAATGTATAAGCTCTGTGGGAGGTCTGATAACTGTGTAGCACTATAGTAGGAATACCTAGATAGGCAGGAGTTCTAATCCAAATACTGGTAAGTGTGTGTATGTATGTATGCATGTATGTTTGTGTGAATCATGTACTGTTTGGCTTATATCATTTTTGACCTGTGTACTACCCTTTACACTTCCCTTCACTCCAAGATAGTAGTCCTGTTGATGTCATCTACCTTAGAAGTACCTTTGGAACAGATAGAAATGTATAAGCTATGTGGTGCATCTGATAACTGCATAGCACTATAGTAGACATACCTAGATAGGCAGGTGTTCTAATCCTAATGCTGGCAACTGTGTGTGTGTGTGTGTGTGTGTGTGTGTGTGTGTGTGTGTGTGTGTGAGGATCATATCTTGTGTGGCTTATACCATTTTGATGTATATACCATACACAGCTGGTGACCACCTCCCACTTCCATTACTTTGTATAGTGTGGTGACAGCATCTGCCTCACATGCAACAGGTTAAACCATTGTTCAGTCCTCTGTACAGATGTGTCTGGAATATCCATATGTTTGCAACTCATACGTGGTCAGAAGTGGTCTGTGTGCCTTAACAATGCCCATGTATGTGATATTATAGCCAAATAGGCGACAGTGAGTGTTCTGACACATATGGCAGCATGGGTTATCATACCTGACTGAAACATCATGCTGATATGATGTCTGACACCCTCACAGGTGGCCAGCCTTTTAGGTGCAATACATGAGTTCAGATGCTTGGTTTTACAAGTGAACTGTTCCTGTTATGGGTCACATTAAAGGCTGTAAGAGGTATGGACCTGTCATATTGTGGTCCTAAGTAGTATGCAACAGGAACACCTTGCATCTTAAGAGGGGTGTGTACACAATTTATATCCACTGTATACCACTAATGTGTCACGCATGACCCTAACTTAGGACTTTTATCCAACCCATACTGCTGGCCTCTGTCCAGACGTCTTGGCACTGACATGTGAGGTATGCTACAGGAATGTTGAATTCACATGAGATAGGCCCTAGTGGTGACCACTGTGATGCAATACAGTTAACCCCAGCACAAGTGAACATGCACAACAAGCAGTATAGCTATTACATAAAGCAATATAGCTATTACTGATGGTTGTGTGCATGGTAAATTGCATGTGCTTCACACGCCTGGAGTAATGCCAGGCAACAACAGAACAATGTCATACTCACCAGCTTCAGGCTGCTGTCCCATATGCAGACCAGAGGATCCTAGGCAGTTGTGAGAGGGAGTTATTGTCAGCAGACTCACATGTGGCTTTAGTGCAGGATGGATACAGCATGTCTGCACACCTACAGTACTAACCAGAATAATACACAATGTCCTGTCCTCACCATAGATGTGCACCTCTGTGCATTAGGAAACCCCATCCACAACTGCAATGGAACCTGACACATGCATGTAGATACAATACAGATACATGTATGTCTGACACATTAGTGTACTAATCCCCACTGGGCCCTTACCTGCATGGTCCTCGTCCAATGTGTGTGTTCAACCCACCTCCACAATGCTTCCCTCAGCATCATGGCTTGTGCATTGTACATGTTCCCCAAGCTTGGCGAGGAGCTCCTCAGTGGGTGTCAGTGGGGGGCTGGATGGCTGGGTCCCCACTTGTGGCTAGCTGGTCCCTCACTACAGCAGCAGCCCATTGACAGGCATGGTGGATAAGGTCAGTGGCTTGATGCTACACATGCTCATAAGTTCTGCTATGCAGGCTAGCATCATGTACCCTGTGGACCACACTGTTCCACAGGGCGGTCCTCACCCACACATCTTCTGCTCTCCATCCAAATCCGAATTTCCTGGCTGTTTTCTTTGAATTTTCTTTTTCCAGCTTTTTGAGCTGATGTCATCATGTGCGTGATGATGTTAACTCCATGAAACAGCCTCTCAGCCTGTTGGAATTGAGTTCAAACAATAACATGAGTTCATTTCCAGCCAGCCGCAAGGGGATGGAAATCCACTGTTTAAGCTGCTGCAGGAACAAGCCAAGGGAATGGAAATCCAGCCAGCCAACTGTTTAAGCTACTGCAGTAAGTTCCTTAGCTTAGCGAGAAAGGAGAAATGCTTTAGCTTTCCTGCAGTAAGTTATTTAGTGAGAAAGGAGAAATGCTTTAGCTTTCCTAGAAGAGAGATTGTGTGTAAGGGAACTGTTTGGCTTTCCTGCAGTAAGTTCCTTAGCTTACTGAGAGAAATGCTTTAGCTCAGATTGTGTGTAAGTTCCTTAGTGAAAACAGAGAAATGCTTTAACTTAGATTGTGTGTAAGTTCCTTAGTGAGAAAGCAGAAATGCTTTAGCTGTGTGTGGTCCAGCCAGCCACAAGGGAATGGAAATCCACTATTTAAGCTGCAGAAACAAGGGGGACTATAAAATTCCCCATGTGAATATACCTGGTGTATGTGAAAAATGCCCCAGGTGAATATACCTGGTGGCTAGAGGTACAATGCCCCAGGTGAATATACCTGGTGGCTAGAGGTACTCAGGCTCAAACTCTGTACCTTGGATACAGGTAATAAGAGCCTAAAGTCCCTACCCACCACCACTTCCACATTTGTGCCTCATATTGTTGTTCTGTTCCTCATAAAATCTGTGTTTTTTGGGATATTTGTGGCAACTCAGTGAAGGATTGAATGAATTCACTAAATAATGACAGCCATTTGAATTTCAGACTTCATATTCTTTAGAAAATAAATGGTAACACAAAACCTTTTTTATTCTAGCAATTTTCTAAGTTTATAAGATCAGTATTTGAAATGTGTCCCTGTTTTGGGGCCTGTATTCTCCCATTATTGGCTTTGTGCAGTATTTTTTTTGTGCTAAGAGGTTGAGAGCTATGGTGAAAAGTGAGAACTGAATTCACTAAATGATAGCCATTTAAGTTTCAGTCTTCCTATCTTTTGGGAAAGTGCTGATTTGGCACAGTGGTATGTTGCTCTGACTGTAGTGCACAAGGTCATGGGTTCAAGACTTGGCAGTGAAATGTATGGTGGTAACACAACATTTTATTCTAGCAACTTTCCAAAATTCTACATGCAATTTTTAAAATGTGTCCCTGGGTTTTGGGCTTTTGTCCCCTCCCCAATACATTTTGGCTTTTTCCAGATTTTATTTGCTGCAAAGTTGAGAGATACAGTTGAGCGTTGAGTGGATTTTACAAGGAGCTGAAAGCTTCAGGGAAAGAGAAGTTTAGTGTTGCTTACAGTGAGTCGGTTTGCATTGTTAATAGCATAACAGGTTAAATACTTGCTTTTGATGCAGAAGGCTGTGGGTTCTATTCCCATAGTATGTAGATGCATTGCTGATACTGTACTGTGTTGTTGTACTTTTAAAGGGGGGTGGGTGTAACAAGTCAAGGTGTAGCTACAGATACAACAGAAGTGAGAAAATGTCATGCACAAGGGCATTTGTGCCTTAGTGGAAAGAGCAAAAAATATCATTAACTCAAATTCAGAAACAGAAAATCAGAATTATTATGTTCTGTGGTGCATTATAAGAAAATATTTTTTAAACAAGTACATTTTCTAGCATTCAAGATAAAACACATTTTTCCACTGTAGACAGTGGAGAAGCAAGAGTGGCCAGTTAACAGCACCTGGAGTACAATGATAGTTTTGATGCTTCAGGATGAATGTAGGAGAGGGTCTGTCAGTACTTGGTCTTAGACCAAAAATTGGAAGTCTTAAAACAGGCAGTTCACCTAGTTTATTTTGTTGAGTTGGTCTGATAACACAAATCAGAGTAAGTCAAGCAAAAAACTGAAACTGAAAATAAATTCGAGAAGCTGTGCAAGATGCTTATGGCTTACACTACTGTCATTCTATTTTATATATATATATATATATATATATATATATAGTGTGTGTGTGTGTGTGTGTGTGTGTAAGTAGACTTTTATGGAGGAAATGTTCTGAATTGGGCAGTTTTGTCATTATTGGTTCATGCATTTTGTTTCATTGTCTACTGGAAAAATGTTCAAACAATAAATTTAAAATGTGTTCTAAGTCTAACAAGTGTGCTGTATTATAAAAGGAATATAATTAAATAAAGGCAGGAGGTGTATCAAATGACACATGTATGTTTCTTGTTGTGTGTGCAAGGGGCCTATGATTTGAAAACAACCCAAAGGTAATCTTTATCCACCACTGGCCAGATGCATTTTCTTTGGATGTGGTATGGGTTTCAATGCTGTTTCAATGAATGTGAATTTCAAGGGCAGAGAATTTTAATGCTAAGTCTATTTTCATTTTATTGCGAGACTGTATTGCTTTGTTTAGCAGATGTCTATTAGTGTTTGTGCATTGTGCTATAAAATGTAAATATAAGATCCAAATAATCATTGTAGAAGTAAAGCAGTATGCACATTAGCGTTTATGGTAAATGGGGTGAAATAGCCAGGTAATGGGACATTTGAATGGGTGCAGGGGGACTCTGGAGCCATATTTTGGTTGTCTGTTCTTCTGTTTGCGTTTAAAAGCTGGTATCCCACAATTCCATTGGAATGGGTGGGGTTACGTAACAATGTATGTAAATTTTATGTTAATCAGCATACAGATTTGTATCTATTTTTCATGGGCTTTGTCCAGATTTATGATGTTTCCAGGTTGAGAGGTATGCATGGAGATATGCTGTTGTTGCCATCAGTAGGCAATATGTACATGCTCACCATTGCTGAGGGGAGGAGTGTGGTTGATGTGCATATCCCCCTGTACAACTGGGGTGGATAGGGGGTGATGCTCCTGCCTAACCTGTGTGATGCAGGTTGCCTATATACATGGCATGTGCGTATGAGGTGTTTTTTACCCCCAGTACAGGGTTAATTGTTTTGTTTCCTATGAGACTCACAACATATGTGTAGACACAGTTACAATTGTACTTGGTGGTGTGGATATGTCTGATTTATAGTCATAGTCAGCCTTACAGGAAGTCACCTGTGAATTTACATGCTTGCTCAGATATAGGTGGACTTGCTTCCAAGTTGTTGCCTACACCTATGTGTCCCTGTACAGCCAATGTAGACCCCAATTATGTGGTTTGTATATTTCTGCACTCCACCAAAGGGGATTACTCTGCCTTGGTGGAGGCTGGATATACACGTCAGGTACTGCTGTGTCCATATAGCTACAATGGATATAAAGGGTACTCACTCCTGTTACACTCCATGGTATTTGTGAAATTGGAACATGACACCACAATAACTCATTCTATAGCAATTCCCACCTGTAATGTGACCTATAGCCTGTACAATTCACTTGAAAACATAACAATCTTGTCTGTGAAGACATATGAAAATAATACTCAGTATAATAAGCCACTTGAATGAGTGTCCACACCCTTACACTGATATGTTGTGTATGTACCTCTTGAGATGGTTGCAGCATTCATCCATCCTGGTCTGGACTCCAACATCATGGCACATCCCCATTTGGCAAAAGTTGCTCAACTTCCTAGAAACACCTTTGATTGTATTTCAATGGAATTGTACAGGTTAGGGATCACATTCAATATGAAAAACATTATGAAATTATCTTCTGTGGTCACACATACCTGGCATTCCAATAGGGGTATGTACACTTGTGATATCCACTGTATAGGTTACTTTCATTTGACTGACAACTCATTTGACTGAAACTCATTTGATGACAACTAGTACTTCAGTACACTTTAAGGCAAATAACAAGGATTTGTCCCCTTCCCCAATGTAGTGCGACCCTGGAGTTAGTATATATAGTTAGGGGGTGTGTGGGGGCACAGCCCTCCACCTATTTTGGTTTAAATTCTGTACTTTTTGTGTTATATTTTTCTTTTAAATGAAACCAGGTGGGGGGCTGTGTCCCCCACACCCACCTAACTATATATACTAACTCCAGGGTCACACAACATTGGAGAAGGGAACAAATCCCTGTTATTTGCCTTATCCTCACCCACCCTCCCTGTTCTTGTTTTGGTGTTAGTGTTGGTGGCTCTGGGAATTGCCCGTCCCTCCTGTAAGTCTGTATTTGAACACTCCTCCTGAGTCCATCTCATTTGCTCACTTAACTGAATACAGTGAGATCATATTCTGAGTCTAATGTTCACTCTACTTAATACAGAGAAAAGATTTGAGAAACCCAACCCACTCAGGTTCTTCCTTCCTCTCTCCTTGCACTTTACTAACAAAAAAAATTGCACTTTATTCATCTGCTTTTACTGTATTTGTGTTTCCTCCAACTTTATTTTTGCTTTTGCCCCTTCTTAAAAGTACTCACTTTTATTTATTCTGCTGCATTTATTACTGCTTGGTAGTAGCCTGATTAAATTGTAACTGTTATTCTAAGTCTTTTGGTCTAAGCACTTGAGCTTCATACCAGTTTTTTAACATTAAGAAGATTTGTGGTCTGCACTCTTGTGGCAGGACAGGTAGCTTACATCCTTCTAAGCTGGGAATTGCTGATTGAAGGCTCAGTGTCTGCTATTCTAAAAGTGTATTAGTTCTGGTTTAAGCACTTGGGCTTCAGGCCAGTTATTCTACATTAAGAAGGTTTGTGGTCGGCACTCTTGTGGGAGGAGAGGCTGGATTCTGCACTTCTGAGCTGGGAACTTTTGGTCACAGGCTTATTGCATCTGCTTATTTGAACTGTTTCTTTCTGAAATTGGTGCACCTTGTTGCTGTAGCATAGGACCAGATTCAGGCCTGCTAAATCTAGCTTTGTTTGTATAACTTGAGCACTGATCTAGGCCATCTTTTTTGGAGAAGGTTCCCCTGCACCCTAGTAGTGGGACTGTGCAGTAAGAACTTGTCTGATTGAAAACTGCTGAAATAGGGCTCAGTTTTGAGCTTTTTTCTGGTTAACTGGATAACTTGTTTAAACCAGTTTGTTCGTTTTCTGTTGTTTATATATATATATATATATATATATATATATATAATTGCACTTTATTCATCTGCTTTTACTGTATTTGTGTTTCTTCTGGGCATTAACTACAACTCTGAACTGAGATATATAACAATAAGCATCCTTTTCTGTGCATTTAAAGTGTTTTTTTGATTGTATCTGCTTTATTTTCTGAAAAAATATATATATACTTGTTTCCCACCTTTCTAAGCTAGTATAGTCCCATTTACAGGTTAGTGCTGAATTCAGGGCTGTGTAAAAATCTCTCTGTTTGCCCACACCTTACTTAGATAGAAGGAAGTTTCTCTGTTCACCTGTAGAGAGGGGAGCTTTGAGCAGCCTATCTGTCCCTGGAGGAGTGGTTTCAGCCCAGAAATTAGTAATTTATTGGCCATTTTGGGCTAATTTCTATCTCTTTCATTTCTCTGTTATAAAAACCGCATTTGCCCGGTTTTGCGTACCGGGCAGTGCCGGTTAGCTAGGGTATAAATATTCCCAGCTCCACAAAGTCTGCTCTTCATTTTTTTCCCTTGGAACTAGACAAACTTTTAACTTAAGCACTCAAACCATTCACTTCTCAGCCTGGTACTTGCTCAAAACACATAGCAAGCACTTATAAACCCTAGCACTAGACCCCCCCCATACTGTACAGAAGGACAAGGCTCTCTATTTAACCTTACCAGCCATTCAGTAAAACAGTTCACTGTACCTATCAAACATGTCCAAAGGGCAGTTTCAGGTGTACTCTCCAGTCCAACTGGTGAATCTGGGCATTTTGAGGCAATGTTACAACTGCCTCATGTACACAGACATCCCTCTCCTCCTACCACCAAACCCTAATACATGCAAGAGGTACAATTATACAGCCAAACTGGAGGCTAAGCTCTCTCAACCCAAGACTGGATCAGACAGTCAAGAAGGGAAATACTGGCATCACACCACCAGTCTGACATAGACCCATTAAACCAGCATCGGCAAAAAACACACATAAATACACAAAAACATACTTGGAGGCTCTAAATAAAAATCTGCAAAAGCAACAGAAACCTCCAAAGCAGACATCCAAGCAACCTCCACCCCCAACAGAAACCATGAAACACATACGTCACAAAACCAGTGTGCCATGCAATCACAGCCCTTAAGGCAAAATAACATACCCAACATACTAGTAATAGGTGACTCTATAGTCAGGCACACTGACATCCCACTCACTAGGCTGAATAAGGAGAAGATTACTGTTAGCTGCCTGTTGGGTGCCAGGATCCGCCACATAACACAAGTACTCAGGTCACTCCAGAACAAGTACAAATACGACTCTGTCATTGTCCATGTTGGTGTGAATGACCTGAGCCATACCTCCCTGGACTACATGAAAAGAGACATGGAAGGGCTCTCTGATCACGTAGCTCAGGTCTGTATGACCCTGACCCTGAGTAGCATCCTTCCCTCACCAAGAATGATACCACGGTATAAAGAAAAAATTATCAATTTGAACAATAGGCTAAGTTTCTGGTGTCATTCAAAGGAGATCCAGTGTCTGTCCACCTGGGATGACATGCTCGACAAGCCACACTGTTTCACTAGAGAAGGCCTGCACCTGTCACCCTTAGGCTTTTGAATACTGGCCAAGGCTCTTGCCACCACCATAGTGCCTTTTTTAGGCAAGGCTCAAAAGACAAACCCACTGCTGTAAATAGCACAAGTAATGCTACTCAATGCCAGAAGTCTAAACCTCAAAATGCACACACTCGAGGCACTCCTCAGTATGGAGAAAATCGATATATGTGCAGTAACAGAAACCTGGTTTAAGGCTCCAGAGAGCACCCCAGCACTACCAGGCTACAACTCATACCATACTTTCCGGCCACAGAACCTGGACCGAAATACAAAAGGAGGGGGAGTATCCACATTCATCAAGGATATCCACACCTCCAGGTTAGTGGCACAGCACGATGCTTCAGAGATCATCCATGTGCAACTAACAATGAGCAAAACTGCAATTCAAATTGTAACTTATTACAGATTACCCACCATGTCTCAGGACTCCCATTCCGTGTTTCTGGAAATGCTGGGAAACATAAAGGTCCTACCAAACACCCTAATATTGGGTGATTTCAACTACCCAAACATTAACTGGAGAACTACTCAAGTAAAAACTCCCTTGCCCAACATTTCCTAGAATTTATAAACTCAAACACCCTGGATCAACTGGTCAACACTCCCACCAGAGGTGACAACATATTGGACCTGGTCATCACCAACATGGGTGACTGGTGTTCCACACCTGAGGTCAACCCCTCGCTGGTTAGATCTGACCATAAACAAATCACTTTGGATATCCACATTCTGCCCCCACCCCTGGACAAGGAAACCACTGTGAAAAACTTTTCAAAAGCAAACTTCACGTTACTTAACACCGAAGTGGAAAGTTTCAAAGCCCCCATGCTAAAGGATAACGCTGTCCAAGCTGGAAAATCCTTTACTAATGCATTCTACGGGCACCTACAAGAATGCATGGATCATGCTATCCCAAGCAAAACCAAGACTCACTCCTCCAAGAAAATGAAACCAGTCTGGTGGACCCCTGCCATAAACAAGCTATACAATAGAAGGAGGAAACTAGTACAGAAAAGAGTAAAATCCCAAGAAGGAAAGACATCCCTGATCAGTATCAGCAAGAAACTATGATCCCTCATAAAATCATCCAAGGCGAGCTTTGAAAGAAAAATTGCCAAGGACTCCAAAGATAACCACAAGGCATTCTTTAGCTATGTCAAGAATCTAAGTGGCAATGCTCAGATCTGCTCAGAGTTAGTGCAGAATGGCACAAAATACACTGAACCAACCGATATTGCAAACATCCTGGCAGACAGGTTCAGTGCAAACCTCACCCCCCTCTCACCCCCAAAAGGGCCCATAACCATACCAGAAGAATGCAGAGACCCTGAAATCACAGACACTCAGGTTAAAACAGCCCTCTCCAAAGCCAAAAACACAGCATCAATGGGACCGGATGGTGTCCCAAGCTGTGCCCTACATGAGCTGAAAGACGAACTAACCCCTCCCCTAAACACACTTTTCAAACTCAGCCTCTCCACAGGCTACGTACCCATAGAGTGGTGCACAGCAACGGTTATTTCACTCCACAAAGGTGGAGCCACAACAGACCCAGGGAACTATTGCCCTGTAAGTCTGTCTAGCTTGGTCTGCAAGGCTATGGAGCGCATCATCATGGAACTCATTAACAGAGACATTGGGAACCTCCAAACACTGGAACCTACCCAGTTCGGCTTTGTTAAGGGCAGATCATGCCTCCTAAACCTGGTGGACTTCTTTGAGACAGTTACCAAGGCTATAGATGAGGGAAAGGTGGTACACACAGCCTACCTAGACCTCGCAAAGGCCTTTGACACCATTCCCCATTCTGGTATTATAGACAAGCTCATCAGCCTGAACATAAACCCCTATGTCACAAGATGGGTTCCCAGTTGGCTCACAGACAGAACCCATATGGTGAGAGTTGTAGGAGCTAGATCTGACTTTAAACCAATTATAAGTGGCATTCCCCAGGGCTCAGTCCTAGGAACCCTCCTGTTTGGCATATACTTCTCAGAGGTACAGGTAGGCACAGGAGGACTATGGCTGACCAAGTTCGCAGACGACTGCAAACTAGGGGCTATAATTGACTCTCTGGCTGACACAGACATCCTCCTAAAGGGTCTCACTGAGACGGATACCTGATGTCAAAATCATGGCCTCAAGCTAAATGCCAAAAAGTGCATAGTCATCCCCTTTGGAAAAAACAAAGTACCCACAAACTATGACATAGGTGGTAGTCCCCTAAATACAGAAAATGTAATAAGGGATCTGGGGACCCAAGTAGATAGTAATCTCTCCTTTGATAATCACATTGCCAAAGTGGTTAGAAAATCCTTCTATGTGGCCCACCTAATCACAAAAGTGTTTGCATCCAGATCAAAAGAGATCAATGTGCCCCTTTACTCACTACTCATCAGACCCATCATAGAGTACAATGCCCCATTTTGGATGTACCTTACAAGACACCTGCAACAGCTGGAAAGACCACAGATGTACCTCACCAAGAGGATCACTGGCCTCAAACAGATGCCCTATGCAGCTCGACTGAAGAAACTCCAGCTGTACTCAGTTGTATAAAGCCTACTCAGAGGTGATCTCTGCCTGACATACAAGGCCATGTCCAACCCAGAATTGATGGATATGCTCCACCTAAAGAAAACCTTATCCCTCAAGCCACATGCTCTAGGGATCTAAACTTCACCACAACAATAAATAGGACGTACTGGAGGGACAGATTCCTGTCCCAGAGACTTCCCATGCTTTGGAACAAAATTCCAGTCTACATTAGGCAGAGCTCCTCGCTAACACTCTCAAGAGAAACCTTGACGAGTGGATGGGAAACAGAAAATTTACCCCAGGGATCACTTCAGTGGCTCTGCTGGACAGAGGCAGAGGGAACTAATCTAAGGGGATAGCGAAAGCCAACACATTCTGGCTAGGCTTATAAATGCCTTCAGGCAGATAGCCTAGTACCTACCTATGAACCAATGAGTTGTCAGTCAAATGAAGGTAACCCCCACTGTATATAGGTGTTGATATAGCTGGTAGTGCTAGGCATGGACAGAGGGTCATAACCCAGGTGGACACTTCTCTGATTAATACCTGATAATAATGCCTGCTCTAGTACCCATATCAGTGTCAGGGCAATGCAACGACCAGTAGCTGTACACATTTATGTCTGTTGTGTGCACTGACACCGATATTACACATGTGCAACATACACAACTTATTTACCTGACTGTTTGAAAACCCATGTGATTAGTTTTGTGCCTTCCAGCTGAACATATACATACATATATGTGCTCAGTGGATACCTGGTATACATTGCTGTTGTATGTTAGTATGGCACACTGTATTTATAGTCTTGCTGTTCAATCATACTTCTCAACAGCAGTACATCTGGACAATGGCACACATAAATGGGTGTAAAAAGGGACATCAGTATTGATACTGTATTAATATAGTTGCACCCTACATTACTATGTTGATTGCACAGTAGGGTGTGACATCACTGTGATAACCTGGAAGATGCCTAACAGTCATAAGTAGGCTATTATGTTACAATATCATTGCTCACAGACCCATCAATGGTTTGGCTGTCATAACACGGGTATATGTGTATGTGACTACAGATATCAGTAACAAATCTGCTTATTGTCCAGCAGAACACTGTACAGCTGAATGTTATGAACTCAATATATCACATGCAGTTCAGCACACGTCTCCAACAGTACTTTACTATGCACATGCTCTCTATAGGTCTCTAAGCTTTACAAGGCAAACGTGTCATACTCATAATCACAGGTAACATGGATATGGCAAACATCCCATTAACTGGCCTAGCAGTGGCAGAGTCACAACTGTTTGACAGACACCCCTGTGGTTGTCATATATGAGCTGTCCTTTTCCAGGGTGAGTCAGGCTCCTGAGCTGTGATCCTGCCTCGCAACCTCTCAGAGCATCATACCTGGACAAAGCCTAAAATGATGGTGGGATGAATAGGGACTAGCTAGATATTCCTGTTACAAACTTAAGAAGTTCATAGAATGATACATTTTGCATTACGGTGAATATTCCTATGGATGTGGAGTCTTAAGCTCAAGTGCTTCCCCAGATTCAGTAAACTTCCATGCAGGAATACCTTATTCCTGCCTGGAAGGGACCATTCCCATGCAGCATGGCAGTGCGCCATGCATATTCATCAAGGCGTGCTGTAATACGGACACGGTTCTGTGTATGAGTGTAGGGGGTGGGTCTGAGAGCAGTGCTCTCACAATACACATGCCCCCTGCACACCAGAATTGTCGTATGGCAATTTAAATAGAGCAAGATCACTTGTTGCACCTCCCAACCCAGCAGGGTAAGAAATCTGGATAAAGCTATAAGGGACAATTGTCCCTACAAACCGAGAAAGTTGACAGAATAACAGGTCTGGCATTAGTATGAATTTTCGGAAGGGTATGAAGTATATAACGCACACCTCTCAATCCATCAGAGTACGAAATCTGGACAAAGCCATAAGGGCAATTGTCCCTACAAACCTAGAAAGTTGATAGAATAACAGATTTAGCATTAGCATGGATATTCTGAAGGGTACGGAGTAAAAAACGCAACAAATACATTTTTTTTTCACATGTGCAATAAAGTTTAAGCGTAGCCGTGCAAGTGTGCCCGTTGCTTAGCTATGCTTAACCTAGCTGAAACGGCATGATAAGTTAAATATTAATAGACATCCAACATAAGCATTAGTGCAATAGTGTAGCAGTTAGAGAGTATGCCTTGCATGTAGTCATTCACGGTTTGAGCCTCACCAAAGCCATTTCCATTTTGTGTGTGTAATCATTACAATTTTAATTTATTTGTATATTTATGTAGGAAGTAACTTATATTTCCCAACCAGAGTAGTGTATTAGGCCCAGACGTGAGGTGTCAGTGTAATAAAGTAGTGAAACCCCTATATAAACACAAATGCCCCATACAGTATAGTCACACAAGAATAAATGTAATTACAGCACATTGGGGGATGTCAGGGAGGATAAACAAATGTATAATATGTAATGAATGATGAATCAATCCCATACAGGTGGTAGTCCAACAAAATAAAACATAAGCAATGCTAAGCATTGCACAGCTATGTTAACCGGGTGTAAGCATTGTGTACATATGAATGCTAAGCAATGAGTAGCCCAGCTAAGTGGATTTGCCCATTGGTAATCAGTGCTGAACCTGCCCCTTTAAGCACTGCCAACCTTAGCTAAGCAGGTTTGCCCATAGCTTAGCTTAGCTCAGCATATTCAAAACCATCCAATCACTGCAAAGGGTGGGAAATTGGCCCTATTTAAAAACCACAGGCAGGAATACAGCTCATAGCTGGTTGTAAATCCCCACTGTAGGCAGTATGGCAGGTGTTGGAGAGGGCATTCCCTTTCGGGAGCAGCGCTGGGGCATACAGGAGTCCAAGGTCATGGTAGGACCCCTGATAAACAAACATGACATTTGACTGCTGCAGGACTAGTACCAGGGCTCCTAATACAAAGTGGAAGTCTGGAAAGTCTCGCCCATGATCTCACCAGTGCCATTGGTATCCCTTGGACTGGTGAGCAGGTCCAACACCACTATGCCTACTTGAAACGGAGGAAGAGGAGGCTCTTGGAACAGTGCGTCCAAGAAGCAAAATAGAGGACTGATGTCCCAGCAGTGTGTAAGTATTCATAGCAATAACTGTTTACTAAAGTCCAGCCTGTGTATGTGATGGATCGGTATGCCTAAATGTTTCTCTATTTTCATTAGAGCTCCAGCTGAGTGGGCTGCAAACCAGGAAGCCCATACCACTAGGTTGCAAAGGCTGCATCGCAAGGCTGGTGAGTAACAATCTTGCTTGTAGTAGTCATACCAAATACATATAAAGGAGTAGAATGTCACCTGGCAGTATAAAATGTGTATAGTTTGTACTGAATAAACCAGACAATATGACAGTAATAGTCCCATATAGGTCATAATTAAATAAAACTGTAACTGTTTGGCAATAAAGTTCTAAATCCTGGACTGGTTGTGTTTACTTTGGTATTGTATGGAATGAAATATTGCATTCACCAAGATCTGATAGCTGAATAGTAATGTTGTGTTAACCACTGTTTGCCACACTGTGCTACATAAAAAAATATGTCTAGGAATGTCTGTATAAGAATGTTGTAATTACAAGGTCAGATTGTACAACCAAGAGAGACTTAGACAGAAAACACTGAAGGAAAAGACAGCATTTTCTCAATAGTTCACTCTGATGAAACACAAATCGTTGTATTTTTAGCAGACACAGCCATGGTTAGAATCCAGGGAGTGGTAGTAATCTGTATGCATAATTTCAACTAGGATTTTTTGAATATGTGTAGAAACAGTCAGGTAGTGTTAACAACCATTCCCCATACAGGTCTTCCAGGTAAGAGAAGTAGAAAGTAGCTATAAGAAGGGTGAATTATACACTGTGTGTAAACATACAACTGCCCAAACCAAAGCCATGGGGTATTGTAATAATACCTGTAGAGTAATGATTAGAGCAATGATCATTACATTTGTGAGCATTACAAGGATATACAAGTTGTTAATTAACATCTCTGTCTCCCCCCACCATATCTGCAACAATAATCTAAACACACAAATCAATGGGTATGTTTTACACCAAACCTACTGTTGATTCATATGTCCTATTGTTCAACAAATATTGAAATGTGTTTCTATTAATGTTCCATGTTGAAATACTATTATTGGTGGCCTGTTGCTATCAATGTAACCTGCATGCTGTTGAAATGGCCACTGTGGTTCCATATATGCATGTGTTCTGTTGCTATGCAACTGTTCCAAATCTGTTGTTTTGGGTTAATGGAAATATCTATGCATGCTGTTATAACTAATCCTGGATTGTGTTGACTATTACTAACCCACATATGTTCTAAAACTGCAACAACATAGCACGTTTGGGAAGGCCGGTCCCAGCGGACCCACCTCATATGGCCATGGCACCGGGCCCCAGCACATCTGGAACCCACCCCAGGACCTCCTCTTCAGATGGTCCTGCACCACCTTCGGGTGGAACCACCTCAGGGTATGGGGCTCATTCCCCGCCTGGGAGTGGGCACAGACAGGATACCATCACCCAAAGCCAGGTCGGGGATTGCTGTGTAGCAAGCTCCAAAAGGAGTTTGGAGATCTGCTACACCAGCTTGAGGGCCACATGGTGCAATCAGAGGGTCAGGCTGCCTCTCCTGATCAGCCCCCAGCACAGCCACCTTTGGGGCAGTGAAGGTGCAGTGGTGACTGCCCATGGGTGGGTACCTCAGTCACACTGTGTACATTTGGGGGCTCATGGGCTTCTGATTTCCAAACACCCCTCCCCGTCCAAGGTGTTTACCCTCACGTGTCATATACCACCCCTATATGCTGTCTTGTCAGTCTTCCTACTCAATCTACCTCCCCAATATATATGTACTATCCTTCCCCAACATCCCATTCTCACCTTAAAAAAAATATAAAAAAGGGCAATCTGTTCCCAAAACAAAATCTCACCCCATACATAGTTGTCCATTTTGAACACGTGTCCACTGGACACATGTAATCTGGTCTAATTGGCATCACAACACATTATTGTTGTCCTCACCCCTTTCTCAGGGGTTTGAGTGTCCAAATATACCTCCAAATTCAGTATATATGTGCAGCTGTTACAGTAGAAGAAATGGACAGCTATGGAACTTCCCTACACTCATCCCGGACATCCCTAGCTGCATTCCCTCTTTTTCACCACTTTCCTATCACCCCTTTCTTTCTTTTCTTTTAAAGAAATTAGCATGGGGTAAGCGGGTGTAAGCTGTTTTAAGCAGTAGTAAGTGGGACTAAGCCTGTTTGATGGCGCTAAGCAATGCCCACACAGATTAAGCACCTCAAGGCTGTCTGTAAGCATATTCAACCGGAAGTTAGTATTGCTTGCCACCATATATATGTATACACACACACACACATACATACACACACACACACATATATATTTTATTTATATATATATATATATATATATATATATATATATATATATACATACATACATACACACACACACACACATATATATATATATATATATATATATATACATACATACATACATACATACACACAGACATATATATATATATATATATATATATATATATATATATATATATATATATACATACATGTCCCAAAATTCCCATACAAACATATGCTGCTGATAGACCACCCACAACTAAGGCAGCATGCACAGTTGGATATAAAAGCAGCCATGCCACTCACATCTGCTCCCCCCCATAGTCCAAATAAATAAGTGAACAGTACACTGCTACAAAATCATGATAGGCCATACACAATGGCCAGACATACAACAACCTCTTAGCAAAACAAATAAAACGTCTGAACATAGCAAAGGAAAATACAACCAGCCAGTAATTTACACATTTATTATACTCTGATGTCTTGGCCAAAGCCTTCAAGGAGTAAACATTACCAGAAGTACATGCCTTAATCACAAGAAGCAATTAACACTTAATTATATAATTGAATACACGGCCTCCAATTACACTCGTCATATGGTTATAGCCCCCTATGGGATAAAGTATCACAGTTAATATGGGGACCTATAAATCTTATAAGACTTATTTATTTGAATAAGGTGAAGTCCCAAGAATGGAAATAAACTCTTATGAACCTCAATTAATAGTTGAGATCCCTCATCAAATACTACAAAGTTAGCTGTGAGAACAGAATTGGACCACATAGTGAAGACAACCACAAGGCCTCACACAGTTATGTAAAGAATCTCCATGGTAATACCAAGATTTGTTCTGAGCTACTAGACAATGGTACCTCCTGGACTGAGACAACACATAATGCCAATATACTGGCTGACATACTGTGTGCAAACTTTACCCCGTCCCCCAAAAGACCAGTAACAATACCAGTGCACTGTCAGGCACCCAGTATTACTTCAGCACAGGTTAAAACACCACTGTCCAAGGCCAGGAATACAGATTCGATGGGACCTGACAATATCCCTGGCTGTGTTCTACATGAACTGCAGTGTGTCCTGGCACTTCACCTGTGTGCCCTGTTCAAGCACAGCCTCACCTCAGGCTTTGTCTCTACTGAATTGTGCACTGCTACAGCCACCCCTCTCCACAAGCAAGGTGTGACTACAGACCCTGGGAAATACTGCCCCAACTGGCTGACAAGTCTATTATGTGAAGCTCTGGAATGCATTATCATGCACCTAATAAACTGGGATATGGGAATCTGCAGACTCTGGATCCCACACAGTTTACTTTTGTGAATGGTAGGTCATACCTGCTCAATCAGCCTGGTCAACTTCTTGGCATCAGTCACCTGAGCTGTGGATGAAGGCAAGGTGGCCTTTGATAACATTCCCCACTCAGGAATTATGCAAGAACTCAGTAAGCTAGGCGTCAACCCCTATATCCCTAGATGGGAATAGAGACACAAAACAGGGGTAGATTGGACATACTGCTGTTATACACTGAGACAGTTGCAAATGTCACTGGGTTTGTTGTAACCTTTTTTATGAGGAATATTACATTGGTAATACCAATAGATGTGAGTATTTACTGACTGCATTTCCCAGAGTCCACAAATGATTTACCAAGGACACCAACGGTCTGGGTAAAAGACACAACATAACAGGCAGACATGTGGCCAGTCTGTGGACAGCGTGCCAGTGGAGAGGTATGTCAAAGACATATCACTTTGGGTTGTGACATCATTCACTAAATGCATGTCCATAAAAACCCTGTCAATCTATTAATCCACCATGTGTATAACAGCACTGACGACATATAATCTGTTAAAAATCTGAGGATATGCCCCCCCATATTGCATGGATGTCTCCACATGTCCTGTCCTGTAATGTATTGACACCTACTATATGTGAATCTGTTGGCCACCACCTCTGTAATGCCCATATCACAGGCAAGGAAAAGGGGAAAGCCCCACATTAAGGATTGTCCCATATGTCGGAACTAGCAGCAGTGTCCAGGCCCAAAGCACAATACAATGTGAGAATCTACATAGTGTTATGGCCGTAGCAATACCTGACATCTGCACATCTGTACAGAAGACAGACAAAAAGTAGATAGCCAACAGATTATGCATTAGGATGAATGTTTTAAACGACAGACGTCTGAAACTGAAAGGTATGCCCCATTACATGACAGAAGTCCTCAATGACATGTTCAAAAAACATAGTAGTCTATAGTTAATGTCAACATATCAGATCAATATCCAACAGGATATAAATATAAATGTACAGCCCAACACCAAGAACAAGATAGTAATACTCAGACTCCCAGCTTTGCATGCAGGGGTGTATGGTTCAAGTTCTACAATCTGAAATCTAGTTTTACTTGGAAAAGCACTATTAAAAGTACTAACGTAATGATACAATATGTGTTAAATTACTTTTATCAACCAGTGCACTGTAGCTGGTGTAACATGCAAGTGTGACTGCATATAACCTAGGATACTACCCATGTATGAAACAAATACAAAGAGAGAAGATTGTGGTACTACCCATGTACAGGTATCCATTACAGTATACTCACACCCCTTGCTACTGTAATGACAGCACATAGAAGCATGCTATGTACAGAGAATGAAATACACTTATTAGAAATGTCATTACCCTGCTATTTTATCAGACTGGATGTGATCACTGATTACCAGAGCTGAGATATGCAGACCAGGTTTCAGCATTGCTTAAATGTAAATACTAACCAGATTTGTGCACTGGTAAGCAAAGACTACACGATTTGGGGTATTTCCAGTTGCTGCAGCTGTCTGG
>NC_056725.1:1338781614-1338884114 GCF_019279795.1 Protopterus annectens
TGACAAATACATACCATCCTGTCCGAACATGTGTGCCCAAAACTAGGCTTGGATGCTGTACACATTTTCATTTTTTAAAACAAGACATTTATCCCATGTAGGTATTTACCCAAAAAATATTTTCATTCACAGTAACCTATCTTTTCTATCGGTGATTTGTGAAAAATATGTCCTAACACCAGTACAAGCTATACTATCTAAGAGGGCTGTCAGTTCCCTATTAACAGTCAGATAATCCTTGCGGGTGACATCATTTGTAGCAACATGAATAAAAACAGATCCATACTTCCTTACATTAAGGCATTCCAAGGCTTGTCTCACATCTTCTATTTTTGTTCCTGGCAAACATAACACTATTCAGTGTTCATCATCATCTCTCCAAATATAAGTATCAGTTCCTCTAACTGAATCTTCAATTACAAGAATATCTTTGCCGGACAGCTCTGAAGAATCTAAAGCTTCTAATACAGTAATATCTGCTCTATCAATTGTTATGAAGGCTAGATCTTCATCACCATTAGTCTTATTAATCCCACTGTTTTCACTGCATATTAAATTCTCATCCAGCTGTTATTGTAAATCCACACCTTGAGTCATGTGGTCAACATTTGTCTTACTCTTCTTTTTTCTTACAGTAATGTTCTTCAATCCTTCCATGTTCAGTTTTGATTTCTTCCTTTCCACCTGCCCCTTTGCCTCTTTTTTTCTACCTTCTCCATTGGAAAAATGATGCCTTTTTCTGTAGACTGAAGGTTTTCTGATAGAAAAATATCATTCCCTGTAACCTGTGTGTTACATTACAAAGCAGTGTCCTTTTTACTGCATATTCTCTTTCCTTTACAGTCATTAATCAGTTTATTTTTCTTCCTTATTTGTTATGAACTTCTTCCTTCCTTTCTTTTTTGTTTCCTTCTATATAATATAAAAAAAAAGACTGGATCCTCAAATTGCTGAATTTTTGCATCCAGGATTCCACAGTTGTCAGGGACATCATCTTGTTTCATGGGGATTGAAAGATCTTTGCAGAAAATAGGTGCATCATTTCCTAAATGTGTTATGTTTGCTCTTTGCCTAACATTATTTAGTTCATTAGTCCAGTCATTAATATATGAAACAGTTCTCCAATCCATGCCAATCATTAAGCCTAGACTTACGTCTAACAATGGTAAGCAAAGCAGCCAACTTTTGACACGAGGAACACAGATCACCAGTATTATCAGCTGTTACCTTTAAATATGCATAGCATTTATTACACTGTACAAGATATTTATGCATTAACAAATCGTTAATTGCATATTCATTTAAGGAATCCATATTCAGCTTCAAATGAATAAAATATTGTAAAAGAAAAGAATAATCAAAATCAGTAACCACAGAATTCAAAGAGAACTGAAATCAACTTATATGACAAAAATCACATCAGCAATTAACTAAACAATAAAGTTCGGTAAAGTTGTTCTGACCATACAAATTCCACAAGTCAGATTATAGTTGTGATTTCTTTATGTCACGCAGTAGCTTCTGCTCACTATCGCTCGCAGTTGCACTTCTTAACAGTAAAGCTAAATAAATCACAAACCAAGATGGGATAGTTTAGATATGCTCAGGATTATCCTCTCTGCAGTCTGTAAATTTATAGCTGTCTAGGCCCCTTGGGGTGGCTAGAGCTTGCCTGTTTAAAATCTATGCCTTTCTAACAACCAACATTGAAATTAAAGGTAAAACAACATATGAATCAAAGTAAGTCTTGTTAACAAGCAGTCCCTTCCTACCTACAAACAGTTGAAAACAGTGACAACAAATACAATAAAAATTCAAATAAAACTTCTCTTACCAGTCAACTCCACAGTAATTCACAAACCAAGATAGGATAGGCTCATGGTCCACAATGTTACCAAAGATGTCATCTTGTTCCAAGAACTACAAGTGTACACACATGCACACTAAATGTGGCTCACAAAAAAGTACTAACATCTGCAGAAAACTGCAACACCATTAAGGAAGGCCTGGGCCCCAGGAAAAAAAAAGTCTGAATTACAGATATTTTTGTTAAAAACAGAAATAAGTCAAACTATGAAAAACAATGCTATCTATACGGAAAAACAATAAAAAGACAAATATCGTTCAATGCTCTTTCTGTGCAAAGAGGTTTGGAAAAGTAGCCTGCAGCAATTTATGATATTCATCTGAGCTCTTTGCACAGCACTGAATAGCTGGACATGAAATATGGTGCATAACATTATGGGATGGGGATAAACTTGGCAAGCGGAGAAAATCTGTCTTACAGAATGGTCTGAATACCTATGTTATTAGTCTTACAAGTTGCTGAAGATGGACTTAAAAGATTATTACTAGATGTAGTTTTCTTAGTTAAGAGAAAACAGTGTTTATAAGACAAACTCAATTAAGCAGAAAAATGCATTAAAGAATACAACCCACTGTTGGACTGCTTCTTGCAGCCATATTTCTCACTGACTTTCTTTTTCTGGGGATGCTGTCAGCTTTGATAAAACCACAAAAACTTGAGGAAAAAAAATTGCATTCCACAAAAATAAGCAATACTACTAGATAAAAACACAGGTACTTACAGGGCTCTGCAAGCTGCCTAAACACATTATTGATATTCTTTGCACAGTGTGACAAAAGATCTGAAAATGGTTCAGGCCCTGCAAAGTAAAGATTTGTTGAATTCTCAGCCTAATGCATGAAAAAGGAAAGTACCCATTTCTGCTTTTCTTTTTCTTTTTTTAAGCTGCTCTTCATTTGCTACAAAGTGTCAGACATCCTCAATCTAGGAAAGAAACCAGTTCCACTCTGGAGATGCCCAAAGCTATTTCAGGAAGATGAACACACATCTGCTTGTGGCCCATTCCCAAACAGTATAAATGATACTACTGCAGTGATCAATGCAATGAACACCTAATGTCCGCCTACCAAACTCACCAGTGAATCAACACTTGAGCATGGCTTAGCTACTGTAATGTGAGACTCATCTGAAGGCAAGTGTTAAGTTTTCCAACCACTGCAATGTTGCAAAAATTATCTAACACCAGAAGATTCAAGAACATGTGGTGATTCTGCAGTCACTGGCATATTGTAGTCCAGTGAAAAATACACATCTTCAAACATGGAAATAGCACTGTGAAGATCCTTGCAATGAGTTTAGAGGATTTAAGCTTGGACCATTTGCTGCATCTCAGTCTGTCAAGCTATAGCTTGCATTCTCCATGCTGACAGGTATGATTGACACTGGAAAGTAATTATTCCTTGCTGGGTTAAGATCAGACATGCGGTTCCTCAAATTAATGGTTACCCCCAGGGATAACAGCTAAAACTGTTCCCTCCAGGGATACAACAATGAGATCCTTGATGAAACCACCTTCTCTTACAAGGCTTTGACCATCACTGCAAACATGGCAAACACAATAGATGCACAGTAAGTGCAGCTGCGTCTTAACTTACCATAACTGTAGATGCAAACAGTGTAGTCAGTGCTGCAGTCATAACTTCAGGGATCTCTGCTGTACGCTGTCCAGAGCTCACACCTCACTCTTCCATTATGCTGACCTTGCTACTTTTACCATGCATACTTCTCCACATCATTGTATAAAGGCAGACATACAGTTGGCAATCTTCTGTTTTTATAAAACACCTTTATTAAATTATCACTTGAGACACAGGCAAACCTACATTAACAGAAAACAAACCACATTAGCATTTTTTTCCTTTTATGTACATTATACATCACATAAGTATCACTACAACATTATATAATTTGCTCAATTCTTGCTTTCCCTTAAACCTCACTCCTCCTCCTGAACTTTATTCTGCATATATTGATTCCATAATTTCCATTTGTTTATATGCAATTTGTTCCTTCCCTTTTCCAGTTCTTTTATAATACTCAGTACTTCAAATACAGCTGGTTTAGATTTTGATTTCAATTTTCTAGTAATTATTTTTGGCAGCCAACATAATTAAACTTAAGGTCATAATATTTCTAGGCAAATACAGAGTCGCTGTCCCTGCTCAAAATAATCTTTTCCTTAGCTAAAGCCATTTGCTCATTCAATATTTCTGACAGAGTACTCTGCAGGATTTTTAAAATCTGACAACTCATTACACTCCCAGATAGATGTTCCTAGTTACCTTTCTTCCACATCATACCTTCAACACTTGCTATCTAGCTGTGGAAAATTTCTTTGAAGTCTGCTTGGGTATAAAAATGGCAATGCAAAACACTTCCAAGCAAAACTCTTCAAAAGGGAAATATGAAATTCCTGCCTGGTTCCTCTGTTTACAAGTTATCAGAGCGGAACCTTCTCATTTTAATTATTGCCTATGGTCCTTCATAGATCCTCCTAATTAACCATATTATTGTAATAGGGGAATGAAAATGCTTCCATTGCCCTATTCATAAAATCCCAGCTTACTCTGTTGAATGCTTTCTCTGCATCAAGACCCACCAACAATAGTGGTATTTTCTTATACTCTGTTTCCCTCTAGATCATCATTGTTCTTTTAGTGTCAAATTAATACAAAACATTGATCTGTATCTATTAATTTTGACAACACTTGCCATTCTTTAAGCTAGTATAGGCAAACTCTTTATAATCATGATTTAAAATTGAAGCTGGGTCTGGTGGGCCTTTACCATCTTTGGGTAATACAGCCACCACAGCTTTCTTCCAAGATGTTGATGCTTCCACTCCCATTCAATCAAAATCTTCCAGATCTTTCTCTCTTCTGAACTTCCAAAGGAATACCATCTGTTCCTGGAGACTTCCCTGATTATAATTCACCATTTCTATTTCATCTTCTCCTGCTTAATTATTAATTGTTGAGCATCAGCTATCTCTAACGTTGGCATAATTAAGTCTTCCATAAATATTTTTATTTGTGCTTTTTCTTGATTTTCACATTCCTATAACATTTCTTAAATACCTCTAGTTGCTGTACAGGATCTCTGGTTATCTTTCATGTTGTAGGCTCCCCTAAGTTTGGCAATGACCCTTTCTACTTTCTGTTACCCAAGTCATTGTGTTAAAAGTTTTTGCATTCTGGAGTTGCTACCAAGAAATATTTGAACAACAGTGATTGTTCTAAACTCATGCATATAATATTCTCTTATTTTCTCTTTAGAAGTCTGCAGTTGTATCTTGTTTTGTGAGATTCCCATTATTCTGCAATACTTTAAACTTTGTCAGCCCCTCTAAATAATTCATTACTTCTAAACCATCTTTTATTTCTACCCTGTTTTAAACTCCATTTTTATTTTCTCCCACTCACAAGCTGCCACTTCTGAAGAGATTTCTGTCTTCTGTAACAACTCTTGAATAATTTTCACTACCCACTCAGGTAGGTGTGAATCTTCCGTTCTTTCTTACACCAACAAAAGTTTACCCAGTCTGAGCACAGGATAGCTGCTTAGCAAGGTGGAGTTCCTAAACATGCAATGTGCATTATTGGTAGGTCTCTCAATCTAACCTGCTAGAGAAGGGCAGTGTAGATAGCCTGCATGGTGAGAAAGGGAAGCAAAACAAGAATGGGAAGGGACTAAAATGGATTCCTACTCCAATTCAGCTGTGAAAAGGGGAAGGAGAGTAGTGAGCTGGATTTCACTGATGACAAAGCTAGCCTCTACAATTACAGTAAGTTGATGACATATTAGATTCCGTGTTCTTTGTGCAAGTCACTGCTGCAGTAACTTCAGGAATGATTCATAAAACTTTGCACACAAGTGCCTTAGATGTTTTTTAGCCCTGTGGATGAGAGTAAAATGCTCCACAGGACTGGTGCAGTAAGTCTTACCTAGCTCTGGACTTAAATGTCCAGCCTGCAGTGTTTGGAAAACATGGGCTGATGACTGGCAGCTTTCAGGACATCACTCTATATCCCTTGTGAAAGGCTAATGTGGCAGCCACGACCCTGGTGAAATGAGATCTTACCTCACCAAGTGCCGTGGAATTTGTGGCAGAAAAGAATATGAGATAACCCAATTTAGATATGGTTATGCTATGCGACTGGCCAGTCTTTTTTGTTTTGCCTTCTACAAATAGCTGGTCAGTCTTTCTGAAAATCTTAATATTATTCAGGTAGTGCCTTACATGTTTACATCTAGGTAACACAGGATTATTTCCCCCTTGATTTGCAGTTTTGGAAAGAAAACTGGTAGATGAAACTACAGTTACGTAAGAACTTACCATAACACTAGATATCAAACTGATCACTGTTGCAGTATTCCAATAATTGTGGGTTATCCTGCCTAGTCGTGTACCAACGTCAGATATCTTATTGATGGACAGTACAGCAGGTGTGTAATGTCAGCTCATGGGTGTAGTGTACATAAGTGGATGTATGTGCATGAGATCCTCAGACTATATAACCCTGGATCATAATGGAGAATTCTTGAAGGTACTGAGTATGAAAAATTATGTCCAGGAAAGAGGGTGGGGAAACTAACTATCCACATTGGTACACACACAGCACAAGAATTGAAAAAAGATGGGGAAAGAGGGAAGGTAGCGATACTGCAACAGGGATCAGTAGGACATCTACTGTTATAGTAAGGTCTTACACAACTGTACTATGCACTTTCTTAGATCACTGCTACAGTATTCCAATACCTGTGGGTGATTCCCAAAGTTAAGTTATTGAGATGGCAGGATCATAGATAGGAGTGCTGCCTACCAGTCCAAACAGAAAAGATTTATTAGCAAAGTTGGTCTCATCTGGAAAATGCATTTACATTTTAAATCTTAGTGAAAATATGTGTACTGAAGTCAAGATGGCAGCCTCAAGAATAGATATGAAATCAATTTCTTTGAAGGCGGCACCAAAAGAGGAGACTACTCAAGTGGAGTGAGTCTTCACTCTATTTGGCAGGTCTTAGGGTGGAAAGTATAACAAAGAGATGGGCTTGGAAATCCAGCTGAAGATAGGGAAGTCCTGTTTCCAAAAAGACTATTTATCCTTCTAGAAGGGAACAGAGAGCTGATTAGTCTTTCCTGAACTGTTTTGTCTTTTCTAGGCAGAATCTTAGCTGTCTATGAACACCAGGCAGTGGAAGATCCTCTCACCTCTGTTTTGCTGGTTGGGGAAAAAGTCTGGCAAGTGGCTAGATTGATTCACTGCCAGTGTATGTACCACTTTAGTCATAAATAAAGGGTTATAGCCCTGAAGAAAACCATGTCTTTATGGAAGGAAAGTAAAGATGGGATCACTATTAGGGCTTGCAACTCGAAAACTCTTCTGGCAGAGGTAAGAGCTACCATTTTCCAAGTAGAGTTTTACTGATGCTGTTGGTTCAAAATGTGGCAAACTTGTTTTTCCAGAGCAAACTTCAGATCCCAGAAATAGTCATCCTATGGAATTCATGTGAAGGATGCCTTTTAAAAACTGACCTCAGTTCTGGGGAGAAATTGTGGGTTTGTAAGCAGGCAAGCAGAAATAGATGAGGGCCTTAGTGAAAGAAAAGGTCAGGACACCTTTGCGTAACTCACATGTATGACAGAATGAATAGTAGGTATAAAGTACAGTTGTGTACACTTACCATAAATGTAGATGTTCGAGTGTATTCACTGTTGCAGTCATTACATTTGGGTAGTCTGCTGGCAGGTTGCCCTCAGTCAGCCTGATTAACAAAGTCTTGGGTCCTGCGTCGGTTGCTGTCCCTTCTTCTATGACATCAGGTCATCAGGGGTATAAAACATGCAGCCGATGCCATTTCATCAGTTTTGTCTTGCCCCAGATGTCAGGTGCCCCCCTAATGGAGAGCAAATAAAATTAAAAACAGAAAATTATACCGCCAACCAAAAGCAAATACACCAAAAAGGCTTCCATTTGCCCTGAATGCACTTCCTGCCAGGTGAGCCCCCCATGCATAGTTTGATGCATCAGTAGTTAGGGTTTGGGCAGCAGGTGGTAGTGTGAATGGCAGTCCCTTGTTTTGGTGGCAGGCCTCTGCCCACCAAAGGAACTCCAGGCATAGGCAAGGTATGATAGAAATCATTGTTTCCAGGCTGTGACAATGTTGACTCCATAGACATTTTAAGTACCACTGTAGTTTCCTCATATGCAGTCTTGCATATGGAATTAGAAGAATTCAGGAGGCCATGAACCCCAAGGCTTGCAGTATTTGTCTTGCAGATAGGGTTTTTGTGGCCACTTGTTTGAAGTAAGTTACCAAATGAATTTGCTTCTCTGGCGTGAGGAATGCCATCTGGGCAGTTGTATTCAAGTTTGCACCCAGGAATGTAATCTGTTGATAGCATACCATTTGTGATTTCTTTTCATTTATGGTGTACCCCAGACAAGTCAGAACCCTTTTTACAGATGACTTAGAAGTATGTCCTGTTTTTTTTGCCTAAATTAGACAATCGTCCAGGTATAGATATATTTGAATATTTCTTTGCCTGCAAAAAGCAATAACTGGAGCCAGGCACTTTGTGAATACCCTGGGCACAGTAGACAAGCCAAAGGGCAGTGCAGAGAACTGATAATGCAAGTAGCCTGCTTTGAAGCATAGGTATCTTCTGCAAGATTCCCTGATTGGGATGTGCAGGTATGCTTATTTTAAATCTAGAGTTGCCAACCAAGCATCTTTGCCTAACATAGGAAGTAACTGGTGAAGAGTCAGCATCTCGATTTTTGGAATTTCCAGAAAGGTGTTTAGAGTAGACAGGTCCAGGATTGGACGCCATTATTTGTCTTTTCTGGGTACCAGAAAAAGCCTGGAATAGAAACCTTGTCCCGTTTCCTCTTCTGGTACCAGTTGAATAGCCCCCATATTTAAGAGGGAAAGTACTTGTTTTTGAGCCTCTGCCCACTGATTTGGGGGCAGGTCTGGTCACCCATTTGGTGTTGGCAACGTGTGGAAATGAAATCTGTATCCCTGGGACACTATTTAAAACACATTTGTCCTGGGTTATGAGTTCCCAGTTCTTTGCATGAAGAGCAATCTTCCCCCCAAAGGGGCGGTTAAAAGGTAAGTGCTTGGTACTGTTAAAAATAAGTCATTGAGACTGTTTACCATAGGGGGTGTCTTGTTATTTCCAGATTTGGAAGTGGAGGCCCCCCACTGCTTAGTTCTGAGAGTCCCCTGGGACTGAAACCTGATTTTTTTTGTGTCTGGGTTTGGCTTGAGAGGATCTAGAAGGGGCTGGAAAAGATCAATTCTTAGTAGGCAACTGCCTACTAAATCTTGGAGGTTGCACTTGTAAGAAATCTTTAAAAGTTTGTATAGATTTAGCTTTATCTTCCATCTTTTTTAGAACTTCTTCAGCCTTGTTGCCAAACAGGCGGTCCTGATTTCCAGCAGTTTAGCTTTAACATGATCAGGCAAAGATTGCTCCTTAAGCCAAGCATGCCTTCTAAGCACAGACCCAGTAAAAGCAGCAATGCAGGAGGCCTCTAAAGAATCAAAACCATACTGCAAAGTATGTTTTCCAGCTTGTTCAGCAGAATGCATTAAATCCTGTAAATCTTTATTTCCACACAATCAGGAATCAACATTTTCTGTTTAAGCAGTCCAATAATATGCTGTTGATATTTTAACATATGAAATTGGCAGTTTAAAGCTCTGATTGCCAAGGTTGCAGAAGTATAAACCTTTTTACCCCATCTACCCAGCGCCCTGGAATCTCTATCAGAAGGGGTAGGATTTTTAGCAGTAGAAGCCTTAATGCCCTTGGGCCCTTGAGAAATGGTCTCTGGATCTGCAACAGGATTTTTGAAAAGGAACTTGTGGGACTCAGGAAACCTGTAGTATCTGTCAGGTTTACTAGGAGCTGGAGGCAGGGAATCAGGGGCCAAACTGGATTCCAAGAACCACATCATTAACAATGTCTAGTACAGGAGGTATAGCCAAAGGCCTATGCCGAGGTAAAAGGAAATCCTGAAGCCTCTTTTTTGAATCAGAAAATTCCTGACTTTCCCAGTGGAAACGCTCCCTTAAAGTATGTAAAGTTTCCCCAAAAGAAAAATCCTCTGTATCAGAATCCTCATAAGTAGGTATGGACAAATCTAGGTCATTAGAAGAGACAGAAGAAACAGTATCCTGATCCGAAGATTCATAATCAAGCTCAGGCCTAGGCCTCTTGGGGGGGGGGGGTTAACTACCCCTGATTAGAGTAATTAGATCTTCAGCCATTTTGATCATTTGTTTTTAGGCATAGGGGCCTGAACATGTGGCCTTGGCGTCAGTTTTTTAGACATAGAACGAGATTTAGGCCTTAGTAATGAAGGCGGTGTCGATTTAATATGCAAGTCTGTAGGCCTGAATACACCCTTAGAAGCCGGTGCCTGCACAGCAGCTCCGGACCCATCCAAGGTAGAGACATCCGTGGGTTCCATAGGTGAAGCATCTCGCGGCATACCGGACTCCGAATGAGTCTCAGTAGTGGCCTGCGAATCAGAAGTAGCGGATATCAGGGGCTGCAAAAGCACCTCACTGAGTACCGGTGAACTGGCGACTGGCTTAGGAGAAGCGTCGTCGGCAGTTTTGGACCTCAGCGGCCTGTGTCTGTCTTTATCTTTGCATTTTTTTCATATAAGCAGGTCCACTTACCTGGGCAAAGCAATGGAATCTTCCCTGTCCATAAGGAGGAGGTAGGAGAACCAGTATTGTCTGGGACAGACTAACAGTGGTAATTAAGAACATTTTTGGGTTCTCCTCCTGATTTGCTGCATCACGTTTAGGATCAGTGACAGAGGAGGAAAGGCATACAGAAATGTGTTCCTCGAGCAGGTGGGGAATGCATCCACTACCAAAGCTTTCCAGTATGGGTCTCTGGAGCAAAACTTTTTGATCTGGAAGTTCTTCCTTGAAGCAAAAAGATCCATCACTAACATCCTTCACTTCGGAGTCAGTGAAGGGAGAACCTCTGTGCAAAAGTACCCCTACAGAGGTCTGATGATCCTTTTGAAATGCATGAAGCCCTTGGAAACATGCCACAATTTATAGCCAGCATACATTTTTAGGACCATTTTGTGCAGCTAACAAAAATACATATCTCCCTGTTTGTTGCTGAACCATGACCATGATGTGGCCAGTAACAATTCTCAGGATTCCTTGAGTACATAGGGGTTTGAATACTTGGACAGTATACTAAACTGCCAATTTTCTTTCCCCAAATTTGTGTGCAGTTTGGCCTCTGATCTGTACCTGTATGCCTTGTGACTGTACTGAAATGATAGTCTGGTTGTAGACTGCATTTTTCTGTCATTTATAATTAGAAGAAATAAACACTCATCTCCTATGCTTTATCAGTAGATGCATCTCTGCAGGTGGCACACAGTAGTCCCCACTGGAAAGCTTTACTTTCTGCTCATTTCAGACCCCACTGGAAACCTTTACTTTCTGCTCAGTTCAGACAGATGTGCCCAAGTTGTCCAACAGGAATACCTCCTAAGAGGTTTCATCAAGTATAGGGGACTCTTCAGATGCCAAGCCTATGGAATGATTGAACACAAAGACATTGTTGTCCACAGGCAAAGGCAACCCTGGGGTGCCCCCTGACCACCTCAGGCCTACAGTTAGACTTCCAAGGATGGATGCCTAGGCAACCACTTCAAACTGCCACTGGGGTACACAGATGAATGCCACAAGCTTTTTACAGTTGTGCGCTAGTACATCAGTCATGATTTTAAAGGTTTTGGGTCTATTTTTATACAGATGTTACACAAAGTAGCACTGTAGCTGAGGCCTAAACAATACATAGTGATTGTGCCTGCCTGAGATCTTCAACTCATAGTCTGGCCTAGCCGACTGAACAAATATCTGTATCACACTACAAGGCAAAAAAGAAATGAAAATGGTCAATTGTACACCTGCCTTTATACCATGATGTTTGGAAGATGGGAGATGCAGTGCTGCACAGTAAAAAAAGGAATAAAGTCTGAAAAGTCTGGCTGGATGCAGGACTGTCTGAGGCAGAGATTCCTGAAATGATGACTGCAACTACAAGTTACTTGAAGAGAAGACTGATGCTCACAGAGTTAGCCAAAAGAACTTTCCTTGCCGATCCCAGAAAGTGATGTACCAGAAAACATTCATCACATCTCTTGACTCCATTCAAGTACTTTATGCTAGCAGTTACAATCCAGAGAGTGACATTAGATATGCTCACTGAAGTCAATTAAGACCAATACAGCAAAAAGCATTTTAAGTGCTTATAAATCAGGAGGAGGTAGTAGAACCCCTAAATTAATACCAAAGTACAACATGTAACTCCTGTATAAGGCTATCTCCCAAAAACGCTGCAATGGCAGATCAGTCTCCAAATGAAACTTTCTCCAAGGAAAAAACTTAAAACCTCTAAGACATAGCCATCTGCGACTAGACTGCTATCCCACTGGTGATTTGTAACAGCTCTCAAAGGCAGGGCAAACCTACAACTATAATCTCATGGGCAGTTTTCTGACAAATTCAGAGCTCTGAATATTTGGCTGATGGTGTAGTCCTCTTGGGTAACTTGCTGGCACTACTGGAGGGAACAGCCATGTGACATGAGAACATTCATCTGAGTGATCTTGTCTTGGGAATTAGCTAGGTGTGGAAGTGAACCGAGTTAAAGGGAGTCAAGAAGGGTCTTCCCTTTTTAAGTCATTAACTAAGCCCTGTGAAGACTGGCTATGCACAATGTCTTCATGAAATGGGCATCCAGGTGTCCCTACATAAGGCAGAACAAATTAAAGATGCTGTGCAGAGGAAAGTGCCAAACACCAGCAACAAACAAAACTACAGTGGACCACAAGGTAGTCCATTATGAAAACTGCAGACAAGGTCGACCATCTCCTCAAGCTCAGATTCAGAATGGAGGGAAAACTTTTCCTGCACTGATCCATATGGGGAAGAATTTGGACAGGTGAAAAACAGATTAGGACTATAAGCTCCAGTTAGGCATATGACTTGCTATATATGGCATCAAGGTGGTTACAAGCTATATCCAGACAATATACTTGACAAAAAAAAAAAATCACAAGTCAGCATAAATATACCTGGCCAAAATGTTGCTCCTCTCAACTAGATGGAGACACCACTTCCCTTTTATATGTTCACAGGGATATACTGTTTTTCAAATTCACTGGTACAAAGTAGCGCATATATAGCACTAAAGTCTATATGGGAGGTAACATGTCTCTTCTTTCCTCCCAACCACTTTACCAAACTGATATTGGTGGTAGAGCTAACAGGAATGCAAACAACAGGCCAGTTCATACAGGATAAAAAGACTCCTTCCTCAAAAGGTAGAAGCAGACAGAAAAAAGCTGTAATTATAAAGACTCATGGTCTTCATCTGCTGAATTGATAATGACCTTAGATTTCAAAGACTCTAAAGGAAAGAGAATTATTCTGCTTTGCAAACTAGGCCAGCAGTAGTAATCATCTATTGTTAACCTGACTGCAGCTGGTTGTGTAAAGGGTTGTCTAGCAATAGGGATCCAGTGCCTGCATTAGGAATCAGGCTGGCATTAGGATACATTTCCCCAGGGGTGCATTCACATACCCATGTGGACAGGTTCCACCAAGCCTTTGTCAGACAATTATGGCTTGACAATGGGTATTGACATGGTAAAGCCACACACATCTAAGTCTATGTTGTCTGGACCTGACAATACTTGGAAAAAGCAGAGGAAGGCAGTTATCTGCTGAGGGGAGCCACCCAGTTATACTCAGGTGACCTAATGGAAGGTCGTCACAACTCATTCCAGTAATGAATGCGCTCTGGGTAAATTACTAGGTAGTGCAAACACAAAACACACCCCAAAGGTGAAAACCAGGGGTGTACCTCCTCTAGGACCCTGAACCATATAAGTAGAAGACAAGTGTGAGCTTGAGCTTCATAGTTCAGTGTGTTTTTAACTACATGGGTCTGCCCCTGCAACCATTTTCAACTAATCCCTACACACCGGGCACTCAACTGTCACCATCTTCTTGGTAGAAAAACAGATCACAGTTTTCCACTCCACCATCAGATGGCTGGACTAAATGCTGTGAATCTCCCAGGCAGGCCAGAATTTTGGTTTAGGTTTTAGCTGAAATATACCAGCAGCATGAACAGTTATGTTAGGCATCTAATGAGGACATTTTTCCAAAAGAGGCAAGTCATAACTGAGCTCTATACTCTGACAAGAAAAAATGTCAAGCACAAGAGCTGTGTTTTCTCCTTGAGGCATTGCACAAATGTGTAGAGCTCCACTCAGGAGTAATTAAACATGGTGCATTACATGATTGTGTAGGAACCATACAGCTTAGCAGTATTACATGCTGTATGAACTTAACTTGTAAATTCTAGGATTGTCTGACAAAGATTCCTCCCCCTTGTTCAAATTATGCATCAACGATTGGAAAGAATGACATTGACAGCATTTTTCATTCAGACATTGTAACAAATTATATTTTATTAAAGCAAAGTGTAGGTTACAGACATAGTAAACAAAGGTTTACTGAGGTCCAATATCCCAAATAAAATTACAGAACCACGTCTATGCACTGCTGTAACAAGATCGATTTCTTTTGCCAGTAAGACTATCATTTTAACGTATTATATTCATTAACATTAATGCGATGGCAATGAAGGAGACTATTTTTAATGCACTTTAAACTGAAATAGATATTATAAACGTTACAGAAAAATGATTTATAATTAAACTTTTGATAATCATATATTCTTGAGTAAGCAAAATACAGGAACATTTTAGAATCCAAAAAACAAAGAAAATATAATTCAGTGCTTCAAAAAATTATAAAATAAAGTTGAAATGCTCTCAAAAATCAACTGCTTCAGAGATTACAAACAAAAGAATTATAGAACAGTTAATCTATGGTTTACTAAACTATTCATTGCATAATTACAAATGGTACCACACAAGCATGGACAATTTAAATGCTATCCATGAAGTTCAGGTCCATGACACGTGGCTTTATCAATGAACTTCATATGTAAAACTTGCAGTCACAGCAGGGTGGGTTGTTCTGTATTCCAGAAGCACCAAATTCAATAATGGTAACAAAAATGGTACAGGTTTGTCCCTAAAAGAGCTAGTGACCATCAAATCACCAAGCCTTAGCAACTAAGGTCTTATCTATTATGGGAACTCTTCCTCTCAAGATATTTTTAAAACATTTTCTGAAATAACAGTCATGCTATGCAACTCAATTCTGATTAAAATCATAATTTACCTCACTTGACAGCTATGCCACACAAATGCAATAGCAGCCAAGCATGATTCAACTGGCAAATTGTATATAAAAAACAAAGCCATCCAGCATACAATTTGTACAAAATCAAATTGCCAACAAACCAATTCCCACATCATACAGAGACAATATACATGTCCAGGGTCCTACAGCTTGCCAGTTCAGTTCTTCTTCATATTAAGACCATCTTATTTCAATTAAAAATAGAGCTCTGATATACTTCTGATAACCTTTTGGACTTGCTTGACTTTAATGGGAAACTCCAGTACTTGAAGTGGAATGGTGATCCATGCATCTACATTTCATAAAATCAGCTTGCAAATCAACTGATGGAACACAGAGTATATTTCTCAATGTGTCCTAGATTGAAATAAAACCATAAGCAGTAAACACCAGGTTGGAATGAGCCAGAGGTCCACACAAGCATAAGAAAAGAGCTCCCATTGAAGCACCTGGGCTGGAACTTCCCAAAACAGATTCAATTCCAGCATAAAGTTGAGAAAATGTTTGGTGAAGATATGCACTTCAAATAGGTCATGGCACAAATGTATGCAATACAGACATTCTTGAAGTAATACAGGCAGCCCTACTGTTTTAGGGGAATGAGCTCTCAATGCATTTGCCAAATGGCAAATTCTCACCAGATGACAAATGAGAATGTACCTGTACAGTATTAGCTTGGTTAAAGTCCTTGGAGTATAAACCAAACTGGTCTATTCTTAAACTCCTGAGCTAGGTTAGCACCTAGGCTGCTGGTGAAGGGTCCAAGATGTGAAAGGCTCTTCTCTCCTTTCTGCTGCCACAAAGACAACTGGAAGAAGAGATCAAAAGTTCAGACACCCAGGAAACCTCCTCCTAAAGAAACTAAATTTGTCTTGATGGTACCCTTATCACATTGAAAGGCCATATAATACTCCCTATGCACAAGGAACTGAAACTCAAAGGGCAAAAATTATGACCTGAAGGAAAGCATACAAAAATACAAATGTCATTGCTGCTGAGCGAGCAAGCTTAAAAGTGTGAATTGGTAAGCCTGCCAACCAGGAAGTTCAAATAAGTTTTTTTTAACAGCCTGAGCAACTACAATCCTACCCTCCACAAGCTCAAGATATGCAAACAGAATACTGAATGAGACACTCAAATGTAGTGACAAATATGACAAGATAACATATGACATAAGGGTGTTACAGGGTCCTATTTCATCCATTTGCTGAACAGGTTCCAGCTAGAGATAAAGGCTTGCTAAGTGGAAGTCTTCCCTAGCAGCTTCAATAATGTCCAAAACAATGGACAGCAAATCCAGTGGGATCAGGGTATCATAATCAATAGCCAGATGTCCTGGAAGATATTCCTGGTTTGAACTGGAAGGATTTACTGTATTGCTAAGAACAGCATGAAATCCTGACTATCTATGGCTAATGAGCAATTTTCCTTCACTGAACTTTGTGACGAGACACAGAATCCATGGAAAAGCATACAAGAAACTGTAGAACAGGTAGAAAGAAGGGCATACTCCAAACAAAAAGTTCACTTTCTATGGAGCCCAAGTTCTACTGGACTATAAAGTCTTCTTATAATCAGTTGCTCTGAAAGAGTACTGGAAATGCAGATCAGTGTCCAAGTTTGTTCAAACATGCAGAAAATATGAACCACTACTACGGCCCAATGACAACACACACAGTATGAAGAAAAGACCTGTGAGATTTACTAACACTATCTATGGGAGATTTACTAACACTATCTAGGAGTGACCCCACATTCCTTGCACAAAGTGTGAGCACACAAGATCCCAACACACAAGTGAAGAGCCTGCCATCAAGTACCTGTAATGGATTTCACTGCAGGGGAAATCCACAAGGTTTGTTGGGACAATCCACCACTACAGAACATGGCAACAAAGGTTTCACACCAAACTGTGCATTAAGTAGCTCGGAAGCCAGTGACTACATAAAGTCTACTCTGGTTCACTCCCAATGAGGAGATCTGTAACTGCAAGTTCTAAAGTTTAAACAATAAGGCCAAGTTTAGAAATAACTACAAAATTTGTAAAACTCACTGACACCATCAATTTCTCTGTGTAAGGGGGCATCATCTGCACACAACACCCATGCTACTTGCATATACTAACTCAAAAGACAGCTACACAGCAAGGCTCTTACAGTGACTGCGTGTGTGTGTGTGTGTGTGTGTGTGTGTGTGTGTATATATATATATATATATATATATATATATATATATATATATATATAAAACTTTCAGAATGAGGTGAAGGGGGCTGGGAATGCACACAAACTTCCCCTTCCAGGACATAGATAGGGTGTCCACTTTCAATGCCAGAGGGTGAGGTTTCCTGGCACAAAATCTTGTAAGTTGTCTGTTCAGAGGGGAGGCAAACAAGTCTATTCGAGGAATAGACCACTGGTGGACTATGTCTAGAAACATTCTTGTGAAGCAACCATTCATGGGCCTGTGTTGCAGATCTGCTCAGTGTCTGCCAGAGTTCTGACTGGTGGGGATGGTACACCACCTGCAGAGAAATCTGAAGTTGGAGGGCTAGACCCCAAATGTAAAGCTAATCTGCACAGCAAGTAGGATTTGATCACCCCCTGCTTGTTCACATACCAAGGACCAGTCATGTTTGTCTGTGTACACTCTCAACCGGCCTTGGTTGAGAAGGGACTGAAGAGCTAGAATCAATGCCGTCATCTTTTACATTTATGTGGTCCTTTTTCTGAGAGGGAGACTATTGCCCCTGTACAGTATTGGTGGTCAAACACAGCTTCCCAGACTGTATCCGAAGCATCTGTGTACAGGTCTTAAGTTGTGGTAGGGGATGGATGGGAAGTCCTGGGTTAAGGGACATCTGTTGGATCCACCATAGAAGTTACTTCTTTAAGCAATGTAGGAGTGGGATTTGAAATTCCAGAGGGTGGGCATGTTGTGTGTACACAGACCATGAACCACTGAAACTTACTCGTATGAAGCCTTGCCAAAGGCAGCATAGGTATGGTGGAAGCCATCAGTCCCAGGATCCGGATAAATTGTTTTGCTGACAAAAGGTGCAGGAGAAGGATGACTGAAAAGGACCGTCAGTGCTCCTGTGCCTTTTGAGGTAGAAAGGACACCTGTATTTGGAATCTGCACCCCAAAAAGACATGATCTTGGGATGGGGTGAGGGCAGATTTTTTATTTATTTTATTTTATTTTACAATTGTTGACCGGGAGGATCCGACTGGATACATGTCCATTTTCAGCGGAGGCCCGGGGAGAAAAGCTCCAGCACATGTAACAAACAAAAAAAAAAAAAAAATTTTTCATACAAAAATAGAACACAATCAGTTATTCATCAAATTTATCTTAGATGTAAGAAGATTAGGATAGTAAGGAAATGTAGGAGATTCAGGTGTTCAGGCTGTTAGTCAAGCATAGAGTAGACTATCCCGGGTTTAGGCAATGGCAATTTCGCATTGAACCCAGGTGTGTTTTTAGCTTAGTTTTAAATTGACTTAAAGTGGAGATGGAGGTAATATCATGGGGAAGTTTGTTCCAAATTTTCCCTGCAGCGTTGTTGAGAAGGGAGTTACCAGCAGAGTTGTTGGTTTTGAATGTTTGGATTAAGAGATGGTTGGATGACCTTAATGGCCATGGGTTGTTACAAAGGGGAAGCAGCAATTTGAGTGAAGGAATGTATTCGGGGTTGTATATAATTTTGTGGGTAAGGACTAGTAGGTTGTAAGAGATAAGGTTCGGTAGCTCAATCCAGTTGAGCTTGGCTAAGTTGGTACAATGATGGGTCCTATATGGTGACCCAGTAACAAACCTAGCTATATGATTGTAGCAATTGGAGAGCTTGTTCATGACAGTTTTACTTATGTTGTGAAGTAAGGGGGACGAGTACAAGAGTGATGAGAGAAGGTGAGTCTGGGCGATGGCGATTTTAGCTTGGGGGGTCAAGAAGCTATTTATTCTATATAACGAGCCTAGCTTCTTATTAATGGTCTTAATCATTTGGTTTACGTGTATATCAAATTTTAGATTGTAGTCTATGGTTACCCCTAGTAATTTTGTCGAAAGGTCCGGAGAAATTATGGTCCCATCCTTAGCTTGGATAGTAAAGTTGATGGAGCAGGACCTTTTAGTCAGTGGAAACAACATTTTAGTTTTTTTAGGATTAAGTATCAAGCGACGACTGGAGAGCCAGTTTTCTATTTTGCTGAAAGTAGACTGGGTTAATAATTGTAACTCTGAAGGGGTTGTACCAGAGCATATCAACGTAGAGTCGTCTGCGTATTGTATGCAACTGGCATTAGGAATAACTGTATGCAGGTCATTGATAAAGATGGAAAATAACAATGGCCCTAAAATAGATCCTTGCGGGACTCCCAATGTATTGGGTAGTAACTTAGAGAGTTTGGTCTGCCATAAAACTGCTTGTTTTCTGCCAGATAGATAGGAACTAAACCATTGTATGGCAATGGTGTCCAGACCAAGTGAAGGCAATGTGTTGATTAGAAGTTTATGATCCACCATATCGAAGGCTTTCGACAGATCCAGAAATAGTGCAGATGAGATATTATTATTTCGATAGGTGTTTATGGTATTTGAGAAGACTAGAAGGGCTGAGGTAGTACTATGGTGAGGTCTGAAACCATGTTGGGTGTCAGCCAGTAGTTGGTTGACGATTAGGTGTTGCATTAACTGTTTCTGGACACATTTTTCCAGTATCTTTGCTAGAGGGGAAAGTATAGATATGGGCCTATAGTTAGAGAGCTCAGTGGAGGTGCCTCCCTTGTGGAGAGGAATTACATAAGATATCTTCCAGATCTCTGGGATTTTGGCCTCTGCTAAGGAGCGATTGATAAGGATTGACACTGGGTAGGCAATAGCCTCAGCTGTTTTTTGCAAATATTCAGCTGGGAGTTGATAAGCTGAGAGTGTGGAGGGTTTTAGTTTTTTGATTAATTTACAAATTAAAGAAGTTGCTACAGGTTGAAAGGTAAATAGGGGAATATTTTTGTATGTGGGAGAGTCAAAGGTATGAGAGCTGGGTGGCAGTTGATTAGACAGAGATTGAATTGTCTCGGTGAAGAAGCGGTTAAAGCTATTAGAGACATCGTCAGGGGTTTTATCAATGAGTGTAGCAGGGACAGGGGTAGTAGTACAACCAGGGTGAAGAAGTTGATTTAGTCCAGCCCAGAATTTTTGTGGACAGTTTTGGTGTTCAGTTTGTAATTTACAATAGTATTGTCTTTTATAGTATTGTCTTTATCATAGAAGTTACTTCTTTAAGCAGTTGATTGTGAATCCTAGTTGTAGGATGACAATGGCTGAGTGGAGGTTCCTCTGGGGTGTTCACCAGGAACAGGTCATCATCCAGGTTGAGGAATATTTGAATGCCTTGGGGGTCTGCAGAATGCAACTACTGGGGCTAAACATTCTATGGGGTCGGCAGAAAGCAACTACTGGGGCTAAACATTCTATGGGGTCTGCAGAATGCAACTACTGGGGCTAAACATTCTATGAAAACTCTTGGAGCTGTAGAAAGACCAAAAGGCAAGGCCGAGAAGTTAAAGTGCCAGGATGCTACAGAAAAATGAAGACATTTTCTGAACTTGGGATGAATGGGAATATGCACTGCACATAGGTTTCTTTGAGGTCTATGGACACCAGAAAAGCCTGTGGGAAAATAATAGGAAATGTGGCCTGAAGGGTGAGCATTTTGGAGGGAGGGCACCTTTAGAAAGGTGCTGAGGAAGGGGAGATCTAGGATGGGTCTTACAGGGGCCTTCCTTTCTGGGAACAAGGAACATGCAAGAGTAGAAGCCTGTTCCTTTTTGGTGTGTGGGCACTGGTTTTACGGTCCCCTGTTCTAGCAGGTCTGCCAACATTTGCCGGAAAAGGGGTACCCCATTCTGCAGAACATTGTAGGATACCCCTGAAGGGAGGCACAGTGTGCCATGCCATGAAAAGTACAGTTTGTACACTATGTAGATGTTAGTGTATTCACTGTTGCAGTCATCACATCTGGGTTATCCCTGCCAGGGAAGCCCTCAGTTGGCCAAAATACCAGAGGCTTAGTATTTCGGCATCAGTTGCTGTCGCTCCAGGACTGATGTCAGGTAGTCTGTTATAAATTAAGGCAGCCGACACCATTACAGCCGTTTTTCTTGCCATGTCAGGAGCCCCCAAGATGGAGCTAGGCTATGGTGGAAGACCACCACTAGCAGAAAGTAAATACCAAAACATCCTTGTAAGGATAGAGAGACCGATACAAGGGGGATGAAGGGAGGAAAACCAGGACTGCAACAGTGAATACACTAACATCTACATTTATGTTAAGTGTACACAAAGTACAGTTGTGTACACTTATCATAAATGTAGATGTTAGAGTGTATTCACTGTTGCAGTCCTCACATATGGGGTTATCTGGCTCCTGGTAGCACTCAGTAGGCCCGAATACCAACAGTCCTTGGTATAGGATGTTGGCTGCCACTGGTTGTAAAACTGATGTCAGAACGTCGGGTATAAAGGGAGGCAGCAGATGCCATTTCCTCAGGTTTTTCTTGCCTTAACTGTCAGGAGCCCCCAAAAGAAGGCTAACCCAGGAAGGTAGCACCCTGGATACATCATACAAAAAATAAAGTAGTCTGCGCCTTATGAAAAAAGGGTGAATGGAGAGTGGGAAACTAGGACTGCAACAGTGAATACACTCAAACAAACATTTATGGTAAGTGTACACAACTGTACTATGTTCGTGTTTCACTGTTGCAGTCCTCACATATAGGTTGATTCCCAAAGCCCAGGAAAAAGACAAAGGGTGGAGGAAGGATCACAGATTAAGGGCTGGTGAGAAGGCTCTACAAAACTGCAGAGGCAAAACCAGCCCTGGATTTAGAAAACAAAGGTAGACTGTAATGCTTTGTGAAAGCATGGACAGAAGACAAAGTAGCTGCTTCTAGAATGCCCTTAGTAGGCACACCTCTCAGAAAGGCTGCAGAGGTAAAGGCTGCTCTAATAGAATGGGTCCTAATACCCTGAGGGGGAACCTTCCCATGCTGCAGGTAACAAAAGTGAGCAATCCATTTGGAGATGGTTTGTTTTGAAATAGCTTTACCCTGAGCCCCAGGAGCAAAACTAACCAACTGTTTAGTCCCAAGTAAAATCTCAGCTGTCTCTGCACATTAAGAGTGCAGAATCCTTTCCCCTTTATTTTGGGGATTGTTGAAAAATGTAGGCAGGTGAAGACTGGTTAAGGGTTAAACTGAAAACTACCATAGGCATGAAGGAGGGATTAGTTCTCAGAGAAACTGAGTGAAAAATAATGAAATGTTCTACTGCCACTAAGGCTTGCAGCTCAGATACTCTTCTAGCTGAAGTAATAACTAAAAGGAAAGCAGTCTTCCAGGATAGAAACTTCAAATTTGCAGAGGCAGCTGGTTCAAAGGGAGACAGAGTATGTTTTTCCAGGACAAAATTAAGATCCCAAGCAGGGGTAGGAGCTCTTCTGGGAGGCCTAAGATTACTAGCTCCCCTCAGGAACTGTTTCATCAAGGGGTGAGAAAAAATGGGTTGTTCAAAAGAACAATGAGCAAAAACTGCTGAGGCGTGAATTTTGATTGAAGAAAAGGAAAGTCCACCATTAAGCAGTCTTGCTAGGTAGTCATGAATGAGGGAAAGAGAAGGATGAGAAGAGTCTTCTTTAGCCAGCATCCAAGAGCAAAATCTCTTCCATTTATCTGCATAGGATTTTCTGGTGCTAGGCCTCCTGGCATCGAAGAACTTTAAATATTTCCCAACAAGTGGTTGAAGTATTAGCCAGGCAGTTAAATGCAGAGTTTGAAGATGAGGATGAAGGAACTTTCCCCCTCCATAACCAACAGATCTGGTACCAACAGAAGTTTCCAAGGCTGAGCGTGTGAAAGGCTGTGAAGGAGGGGATACACCAATGCTGCCTGGGCCAACCTGGAGCTATCAGAATAGCCTTTGGTTTTTCATCCCTTATCTTTAGCAGCACTCTGGGAAAAAGAGGCAGAGGGAATGCATAAACAGAGATATGTCCATGGGAAGGACAATGCGTCCACCCACCAAGCTTTGTTGTGAAACTCCCTGGTGCAGAAGGTTGGAAGGAGATTGGTGTGACAAAAAAAAAAAAGATCCAATTGTGGGGTGCCCTATGCAATGGAAAATGTCCTTGTTCAGTTGCCACTTGTGAGGATCCAGAACATGTCTGCTCAAATGATCTGCCAAAGAGTTTAGCCTCCCTGGGAGATATTGGGCTATTAGATGTAAGCCCATGGATGCTGCTATGGACCATAATCTCATGCATTGTCTGTACAAGGGGTAAGAGAGCCCCCCCTTGCTTGTTGATGTACCACATGACTGTGGTATTGTCTGTCCTGATCAGAGTCCCAGGGTAGAGTAGGTCCTTGAAAGCCTTGCAAGGCCTGCTGCACTGCTATCAATTCTTTTAAGTTTATGCACAGATGAATCTGCTGGTTGCTCCAAGCCTCCTGTAGGCCCCTGCCTTCCAGATGAGCCCCTCATGCAACATCTGAGGCATCTGTGGTGAGAGTCTGGCTGGCAGGCAGTGGGCAGAAAGGCAGACCCTTGTTCTGAGAACAGGCTGTCGCCCACCAGAGGAACTCCATTTATAGACAGGGAATCAGGGGAAGAATCAAAGTCTAAGTCCTGTGTGTGTTGTCACCAAAGATTGAGGTACCACTGAAGTTCTCATATGCAGCCTTGCATATGGGATCACCAAAACACATGAAGCCATGAACCCCAGTGCTTGCAGGAATTCCCTTGCAGAGACCTGGGTCATGCTTGCCAAGTTCATGAAGTAAGCCGAAAGATCTTATTGTTTCTGTTGAGGAATACCATCTGGGTGGCTGTATTCAGACTCGCTCCCTTGTAGGGACGAAATGACTTCTTTTCATTGAGAGTGTAACCCAAAGAGGTGATGGTGTTCTTCACAAAATCCAAATCCTTTTCTAGTTGTTCTGGGGAGTTTGCTTGAATGAGAGGTGTCCAGGTAAGGATAAATTTGAATGTTTCTCTGCCTGCAAAAAAGCAATGGCTGGAGCCAGGCACTTGGTAAAATCTCTGGGAGCAGGTAGATAAGTCAAAGGGCAATGCTTAGAATTGAAAGTGTTGCTTCCCAGCCCTGAAGCAAAGGAACTGCCTGCAACTTTCCCTTACTGGGATGTGCAGATAAGCCTCCTTTAGATCCAAAGTTACCAGCCATAAATCCTTGCCCAGCATTGGTAGTAAGTGTTGAAGGGAGAGTATCTTTAATTTGGGAAAAGTGTTTAGAATAGACAGATCCAGAATAGGGTGCCAGGTGCCCCCTTTCTTGGGCACCAGAAAGTGTCTTTATAAAACCTAGGCCTGCTCGATTTGCAGGAACTGGTTCTATAGCCCCCCATAGTCAGTAAAGAAATTTGAGTTTTTACCTCTGCCCTGAGAGGTCTGGGTACCCTTGTAAAACAGGGAAGGTGTGAAAGTAAAACCTGTAACCTTGGTTTACTACTGAGCACCCATTTGTAGTCTGTGATGGTAGACCATACCTCTGCGAACCTGGCTAACCTTCCCCCCAAAGGAAACCCAGGGCCCACAGAGGTAGGTATAAGAAGGCTGGAGTTATTGAGGTTTGCTTTGGGGAGCTGGCTTAGAACTCCCCAATTTAGCAGAAAAATGCCATTGCTTAGGCCTTTGAGGGGCAGAAGGCTGCCCTCTGGAAGATCTGAAACCCCTAGGCCTAGAGTGACCCTGCTTGTCAGGATCAGGGAAAGAACAATTCTTGGAAGGATAATGCCTACTAAACAGAGGAGGCTGAACCTGAAGGAAATCTTTTACAGCTTGCATAGAGTTTGCCTCATCTTCAAACTTCTTCAGTACTTCCTCAGCCTTATTACCAAAAAGATTGTCCCAGTGCAAAGGACCATCCAGCAATTTAGACTTAACAGGCTCAGAGAGAGACTGCTCCCTGAGCCAAGCATGCCTTCTAATTACAGAACCAGTGGCTGCTGCACTGCAGGAAACATCCAAAGTGTCAAAACCACAATGAAATGAATGCTTATTAACTAAAGTGGCAGAATTCAGTAAATCTTTGTTCTCAGTCATGGAAGGAATATCTCCCAAGTTTAGCCTTAATAGCCTCCAAAGCAAGCTGCTGATACTTAAGCGGGTAAAAGACAATTCTCGGATGTAATGGCAAGAGTTGCAGAGGTATAGACTTTTACCCCACCTTTCAAAGGCCCTAGACTCCTTATCAGAAGGCACAGGGTTTTTAGCAATAGTAGCCTCAACACCTTTGGGGCCTTGAGAAATAATTTCTGGGTTAGCAGTGAGGGTTTTTAAACAGGAATTAATGAGATTCAGGAACCCTATAATACCTATCAGGTTTTCTGGGGGCATGAGGAACAGAGCTAGGGGATAAAGAATTTTCCATGAAAACATCATCCAAAACTGGAGGTATAGCCAGAGGCTCATGCCGAGGCAAATCCAAAAAATTCCGATTCTTTGCTTAGACTGCAGAAAATCCTGCCATTCCCATTTAAAATGCTCCCTAAGGGTATTCAAAGTATCCCCAAAGGAAAAATCTGGAGGGGAGGCAGAAAGGAGATTCCTCCGCATCAGAATCCTCAAAGCCAGAAAAAAGTTGAGAATGTCCTTCACCAGCAGAAATACTGGAAATCTCAGAATCTGAGACACAAAACATCAGGAGATAATTCCCTAGCCCTCTTTGAAGGGGGGGGGGATGAGCCCCTAATCAGGGAAAGATCACCAGCCATCTTTAGCAACTGGGAATGATGCACAGGAGGGGAGGCAGACGCCTGCTTCTGAGTAGGTTTGCGGCTGAAAGGTTTACTAGCAATCCGGAGGAACTCAGGAGGCCTAGCAACTGCAGAAGTCTGAACTAAGGTAGTCAGTCTGGTCTCATGTCGAAGAGGCGTCGGAAGCTGGTGCCTACAAAGTGGCTCTGGACCCATCTGAGGCGGCGACAGGTGGATGGTCTGAAGATGAAATAGTAGCCTGCAGCGTGGAGGACTCCATAAAGATCTCAGCAGAGGCTTGCGGCTGAAAATCTGCAGACTGCAGGGGCTGCAAAAGCACCTCACTGACTACCACTGTGCTGATGACCAATTTCACCGGTGCGTCGTCGGTAGATTTAACCCTAGGCCTGTTGCGGTCCATGTCTTTGCGTTTCCTAGGTATATCCTAAGTCGGGAGGATCAGAAGATGCCATACCGATGAACTTAGGCCAGTCTCCGAAATGCTTATACAAAATCTTAGCTCTACAGCGTATGGTACGCAGGTTAAAGGAAGCAGAGGTCGCAGTTAGGGACATTGTGCTCAAGGCCCAAACAAGTTATACAACAGGAATGGAAATCAGTGCGGAATCTGGTTTCCACAGGCAAGACTTAACTTTATCTGACATTCATTAAAGCAAGAAAAGAGGATCCCCAATGGGGTACTTATCTGAAGGCGTCTTCAACTTGGTAGTCAGAAAGCAAAATGAATACACTCGAACTTACTCGAATATGCTAGGCATGCCAAAAGGCATTTTAATAGCAAAAAGAAAGCTCAAGTATTTTCTGTAGAAGATGGAGTAGAAGTTTATGTAGTACAGTCTGGGAAAAAGGGCAAGAAAAATGCACAGGGAAACAATCTGATCAACGATCAGAGGACTTTTAAGGGCGAAAGAAAAGGGGAGTGTGTTTTAAATGCGGTAAAACGGGACATTTGGCAAAGGATTGCAAGAAAAACAAAAAGGCAACAACGTAAGACAAGGAGGGTGAGAACTGACTATATGGTAGTCAGGAATCACTAGAAGGGGCTAGCGAAGAAGGGACAAATGAGAATGTGATAGAGGGAGTAGAGGAAGTGCAGGAAGTTAGTGACAATGAAGAAAATGAAATATTAGACCTAGCTTTATTGAGCTTGGAGCTCTATTTAGCATACACGAAACCAGAAGTTACACTTTTGGTAGAAGGGAGGGAAGTCAAATTCTTGTGCGACTCAGGGGCATCACGAACCCGGATACATCCCTCCAAACTACCAAAAAACACAGACACACCTGATTACATACTGGTTAAAGCAGCTAATGGACAGCTGTATCGGGAGCCCCTCTCTCCCATGACATTGCAATAACTGATCCAGTTTCAGGATTGACACAAAAAAGCAAAATTGTTTCTGCAAAATGCCCAGTAAACCTCTTGGGCAGAGACCTCATGCAGCTATTTGGTATAGCAGTAGTCCCAACCATGCAGGGTATGGAGGCACAGCGACAAATCGATACCTTTGCAGTGAAATCGGAGGGTGAAATGTTTTATTGGTACAGCCAGGACTTGGTTACGACTGGTCCAGGGACTGTAACCGAAGAGTTAATGAATGTAGCCATCCACAAATCCCCCCCCCCCTTGACATTGATAAGCAACAACTGTTGCTCTGTACCCTGTATTATTGTAATACACCAGGACCTAATAAGGAATATGAGCAAGAATTATTTAAGAATCATGCAAACAGATTGATATTGCGTAACCTGTACTGGGACATAGAAGGGAACAGTGAAGCCAGCTGTTCATTGCCCCAGGAGTTCTTTGCACTTTATAAATCTAATCGATTACCACATGTTAGCCTAACCAAAAACAGAAATATAGAATGGGCAGACCTAGGAGAAAAAGTCACGAGATGGGAGAAACCGACAGAACTAGAACTATCAGAACAGGGAACACAAATACAGAAGTTGAAATGGATAACCCAGACCAACCCAGCTGTGCACTTACAGTCTTGGTGAGGACAGCTGATTGACACTCCTGTTAAAGGAGAAAGAAAATGCCTTAAAAAATATACCAGAGACTCTGGTCAACAGGAAAGTCAGATGTAGGACTTATTCGTACAGCAGGAAAAGTTACTATCACGCCAAAGTCAGCATTTAGACCACAAAAGAGACAGTATCCCTTAAGAAAAGATGCAGAGGCAGGGATAAAGCCTATTATAGCAGCCTTACTTAAAGGAGGGATACTAGTAGAATCTCCCGATTCACCATGTAACACACCCTTGTTTCCAGTCAAAAAAGCAAATGGAGAATGGCGTATGGTCCAAGATTTACAAGCTGTAAATAACGCAGTAATACCAAGGGCACCCACGGTGCCAGACCCACACACCCTGTTGAATGACTTAAAACCTCAACAGAAGTATTTTTCTGTGGTAGACATCAGCAATGCGTTCTTTTTGATACGATACACCCTGATAGCCAGTATTGGTTTGCATTCACATTTCATGAGAAAAGGTATATATATATATATATATATATATATATATATATATATATATACGCGACTACCACAGGGATATTGTGAAAGTCCAACAATATTCTCACAAGAAATGGCAAGCAACTTGGTGGGATTCACTCCACCAAGAGGCAGTCAGATTTTACTTGATGTTGATGACATCTTGCTGGCAGCCCCCACCCAGCAGGATTGTAGAGAAGATACCATAGCACTTCTACAATTCTTAGCCGCTGAAGGACATAAGGTAAATAAAAGTAAACTGCAGCTTTGGAAAAAACAAGTTAAATATCTGGGATATGTAATATCCAAGGAAGGCAGAACATTAGAGGAGGATAGAAAGATAGCAATTTTGCAAGCACCAAAACCCACTACCAAGAAGGAAATGGCCTTCCTGGGTACAACTAATTTTTGCCGGAGCTGGATTCCAAACTATGCTTTGGAATCTGCACCACTAACTGACCTTATATATAAGAAGCCTATGGCAGCGCAGGATTTATTACAATGGACACCAGAAGCAGAATCTGCTTTCTGTAAACTGAAGCAGTTAATAGCGTCCTCATTAGTTCTGGGGTTACCAAACTATTAAACGTTTTTTCCAGACTGCAGATTATAAGCAGGGTTACATGACATCAATACTGACAACAGCATGGGGATAAGCAACACCCTATTGCTTACTATTCATCACAACTAGACCCAGTGGCACGATCCTTACCCCACTGTGTACAAACAGTAGTTGCAGCAGCAATGGCAGTACAGGCTTCAGCCTCAGTAGTCTTGTTCCACCCTCTCACTTTGAGTACCTCATGCAGTCACGATTATTTTACTACAAGAAAAGGCGGCATATCTTTCCCCTGCTAGGCATCTTTCCTATATGACTATATTGTTGAGCCAACCTCATATGACAATTGAGCGATGCACGACTTTAAACCCTTCTATTCTGCTCCAGACTCCTGCAGATGGCACACCGCACTGCTGCCTGCAGGTAATTGAGCAAAAGACACTACCTAGAAAAGATCTCACGGATGTCCCCTTGGTGATACCAAGGTGACATACTACATGGATGGCTCGTGCAAAAGGGGCCCTGCAGGACAGAACCTAGTAGGATATGCAGTAGTTTCTGATACTGAGATTATAGAAGCAAAACCTTTACCACACAACTTAGCACAGGCAGCAGAATTGATTGCCGACACGGGCATGTACCTTAGCAAAGGGTAAATGTGTAAACATTTTTACGGATAGCCAGTACGCTTTTTCTACTGTACATGTTTTTGTGCAACAGTGGAAAAACCGGGGAATGATAACATCTACTGGCAAACCTATAGATCATGCACAGTTTATTTTAGATCTTTTAGAATCTATTCAGTTACCTCAGAAAGTAGCCATTTGTAAATGCACAGCTCACACCAAGCAACAAGATAGGATTTCAAAAGGTAATGTGAGAGCTGATACAGCTGCAAAACAAGCAGCTACAGAAGTATTTCTTTTAAATGAGGAATTACAACCCTCTGAGATTTTAGACTTAGAAATGTTAAAAACAATGCAGACACTCACTACGCAAGCTGAAAAACAACGATGGGTAAACAGAGGAGCAATTCTCAAAAAGGGGCTGTACATCTCTAGAGAAGGGAAACCGATACTACCATCTAATATGTTTAGATATGCAGCTTTGTTGAGCCATGGGCAGTGCCATGTCTCAACAGGGGGATGGTACAGCTGGTGAACCAGGTGTTCACAGCATACAGATTTACAAACTACTCAAACAATTTTGTTTCACATGTCAGATTTGCAATAAATATCATGCACAAGGGGCATTAAAGCCCAAGCAAGGGAGTTTCCCTACACCACCATATCCATTTCACACTATCTGTATGGATTGCATAGAATTGAACAAATGTGAAAATAAGTATGGTCTTGTCATTATAGATATGTTTTCCAGATGGGTGGAAGCCTTTCCAACCAAAAATCCAGATGCAGCCATGGTGGCAAAAGTATTGGTCAAAGAAATCATCCCTAGATTTGGCATTCCAGAAAGGATCTACAGTGACAATGGTACACACGTTGTAAACCAAACCATACAGCAGTTAAGCAAGCATTTTGGTATTTCTTTAAAAAAATCATTGTGCATACCATCCACAATCTGCAGGGCTAGTTGAAAGGTATAATGGTATATTAAAAAACAAATGAGAAAATTAATAGCAGAGACAGGAAAAAAATGGTTATACTGTTTACCCCCGGCACTGTTGAGCATGAGAACTGTCCCTACAGCAAAAGGATTGACTCCTTTTGAAAAATTATTTGGAAGGGCTTACTACACATCCCAGTGGAAACTTCTCATGTCATCAGGCCAGGAAGCTGAATATATGAAGAAAGTCATGAATTCTAAACATCTGTTGCAGTCAAATTCTGTTTCAGATAGAAAGCAAACAGACACATCAGAAGTGGCATTAGTGACACCCGGGGACTGGGTGTGGATAAAAGTTATCAAGAAGAAGAATTGGTCATTGCCAAGGCAGGAAGGTCCCTACCAGGTGCTTCTTTCGGCACCCACTGCAGTCAAGATAGCAGAGTGAGCTTTGTGGATCCACCTGACACATTGCAAACTAGTTAGGAACTTTGAACTGGACAAAAATCTTACCTCTCCATCGGGGCCCTCAGCACAAAGTCTGGCTACAAAGGGGGGTCAGATCAATAGGACTGATCCGTCTCAACCCCAGTGAAGAAACCATCGGTGCTGGAGGTCCTATTAGGGCAGAGAGTAAGAACACGTGTCTGAAATAAAGATGACAGAACCCAGTAAGATCCACCTATTTGGAAGATTCGGAGAAAACAGGAATGCAGACCCATTTCCTTGGAAGTATTGCATAACCCATCCTGTTGACTGTACTAGTGACAATCTTTTTGTTGTGGCCATTCCTTTTTTCAGCCGCACAAACTGGACTGAACAAGCGTGCAGAGTTGTAGGCAGAGTGGCACCCAAACTTCAACACTTACCAGGCAATCAAATGTGTATGCTGAGACCTTCAATGTTTCGAATTGCTGGATTTGCACAGCTTTGCCAACAGCATACGGGGGGTATTGTTAACTTCAGTCCCCCTAGGAGCCAACAAGACCTGGGAAAATATGACAACTCAGATGTCACATCACAAGATAAAGTAGCATTGCACTTGTCTGTTCGACAGAAGGGGACTGTGTTTTTACAAAAATGATACAGTTCAGGTGGGTTGGAGCAATTGCAATGTGACTGTTCCTTATAGATGCTACAATAAGACTGATAACACAGGGTCCTATTGCAACACGAGCTATGATTCATTTGTTGAACTGATGCATAGGACAACTGATGAAGTAAAACATAATACTGACCTTTATAAACAACTATGACAGACAAAAAAAGTTTCATCCAGAGCCAGGACATAGTAAAATTACTACCAAAGAAGAAGACTTATTTTGTATGTGGTAGGAAAGCATACAAGTGGTTACCTGAGAATTGGTCCGGCAGTTATTTGGGGTACCAGGTTCCGGCCATACGACACAGCAGTTTTACCTCAAGGGAAAATTCAGAATGTTAGACGAGAAATCAAGAAGCCTGTCAATACAGTTGGGCAAATCAATGCGGGCTGAAATAATCATGCTGTGTGTTTAGGAAAAAATGGACCGTCACATATGGACTTGGGTGATGCCATCAATCTCGTGGGCAGGTGTATTGCCAGCATATGAAACAACGAAATCAATCTGGGAACTGAGAAAATTGTCTAAACTTCTCAAAATAATGAGCAATGCAACCTTTTCTGCCCTAGAATTGGTGACTGATGAACTGACTGCCATGAGAACTGCAGTGCTTCAAAACCGCATGGCTCTCGACTTCACCCTAGTGGTGAGAGGAGGTACGTGCACTTTAATCCAGGAGGAGTGCTATTCATATATTCCTGACCACAAACACGAGATAGACAATCATCTTGAGGTAATTCAGCAGGTGTCAGCCATGACCAAACCAGGACCAAATCCATTGACAGACTTTTTCCAGAGATTGTTTGGGGGTGGGGCAGTATCCTGATTGCCATCTGTGTAGGAATGATCCTACTGGTGGTATGTGTGTTGCTGCATCCCCTGCATAAAAAAACTGTTTAAAGACTTTATAGACATGTCAGTTTCAGAAACCTTATACCAAGGTACTGAAAATGCTGTCATAAGTTTAAACTAAATGACTCTCAACTGCAAATCCTGAGTAGGAAGAGGTTAGGGAAAGAAACTGTTTATGCTCATCTTGAAAGTAGAATAAAAGTATTAAAAGGGGGGAAATGTTAGAAAAATATGTAATAGTAATATGCATGCTTAAACGCATTCGAGATTTAAAAGGGTTAATACATTTATTCTGTTCACACTGCATGAATCTGCACAGCCATTAGAAACTTAAGAAGCATTCTATTTTCTGCTAATATCAGCAAATAACAAGTAGTAATTTCTGCTAATGTCATGAAAATAAACAAAGGGATATTGATTTATGCTTATGTCATGAGAAAACATGCAGCTGCTAGAAGCCATTGATAAAGAAAACAATAGATGCTTGAAAGTTTAAACCATAGTCAGCATTACTTGTACTGAAGCTAAAAATGTACCTTGAATCTAGGTAAAATGTAACATGTATTAGAACAGTACAATAGAAGAATTGAAATGCTGAAATGGACTAACAAACCCAAGGCCAGGTTGTTTTTCTCAAAATGTTTTTGCAGAATGACAGATATTTTAACTTGGTCAGCAATAAGTCTAACAATATTTTCTGTAGAACATACAGAAAGCTGTGTCTAACTATGTCAGCAATAGAATGTAACATTTTATATGTGACAGAAGAGAACTGTACAAGTATAACCTACTGGTCAATCATTTAGACAAACCTTGTGCTTACATGCTTTGTCTCCTTGCTGCAAGTAATAGTGTACCTTGCTTGAACCCGTGAATTGGTCTTTGAAGTTTTTTCCTTTGACATAGGCCTTTGTCAAGCATCTCAGATAAGTATTGTAATATCTTAGGAATATGTGGTTATGCTGTATCAGCTCCTTGTGCTTGATTCCAAGCACAGAATCTCTTCCATTTGTCAGCATAAGATTTTCTAGTACTAGGCCGCCTGGCTTCCAAAATGACATCCATCACAGCTTTACTGAGGTGTCATTTTTAGGATTACAGGATTAGCCATGCTGCCAGGTTCAGAGTCTGTAGTTGATTGTGCAGGATCTGATTGTTTTGCTGGGACAGTAGTTGAGTTTTTTTGAGGCAAGGTCCAAGCTGGGTATTGAGACTTCCTTAGGATTGGGTACCAATATGGGTGGGGCCAGTCCAGGGCAATTAATATCTTTGGCTTCTCTTGTCTTTTAGGAGGACCTTGGGTAGAAGAGGCAGAGGAGGAAAGGTGTAAACTGATAGGGCGTCCACTTTCCATGCTTGTCTGCGATAAGTCCTTGTGCAGAATCTTTTCAGTTGATAATTTTGAGGAGAGGCAAATAGATCTATGCCTGGGCTCCTCCATTTCTCTCTTATCATGCTGAAGACTTGTGGATTTAGCTTCCACTCATGAGGATCCATAAGGCTTCTGCTTAGTCTACCAGAGTGTTTTGTTTTCCTGGCAGGAATTGAGCTTAAAGATGTATTTGGTAGGTGAAAGCTGTGTACCACAGTGCCATGGCTAATCTGCAAAGGGGGTATGAGTGTGCCCCCTTGCTTGTTTATGTACCACATGACTGTGGTGTTGTCCGTCTTTATCAGTAGCTGTCCTGGATGAAGCAAGTCCTTGAAGGCTGTTAGGGCATTTTGAGCAGCTAGCATCTCTTTCTGGTTGATATGTAGATGCATTTGACATGGTGCCCATATGCCCTGAATGAATCTTCCTGCCATGTGGGCCCCCCAGGCATAATCTGTTGCATCTGTTAAGGTTTGGCTGGCAGGGGGTAGAGTGAAGGGCCGTCCCATGTTTTGGCGACAGGCCTTTGCCCACCATAGAAACTCCTGTTGCAGGCAGGGAATGAGAGGAATCATTGTTTCCAGACTCTGTGAATGTTGACTCCATAAACTTTTTAGGTACCATTGAAGTTTCCTCATATGCGTCTTGCATATGGAATTAGTAGGATGCAGGATGCCATGAATCCCAGAGCCTGTAGAATTTGTCTTGCAGAAGACTGTTTTTGTTGCCAGTAGTCTGAAGTAAGTAGTCAGTTGCCTTTGTCTGGCATGAGGTAAGCCATCTGGGCAGTTGTATTCAAGCTTGCGCCCAGGAATGTTATCTTTTGAGAGGGTATCAGTTGTGATTTCTTTTGTGTACCCTAGGGCATGTTGGAAGCCTTTTCACAAATGCCAGGTGTCATAGAAGAGTGTCCTTGTTCTCTGCTTGAATGAGACAGTCGTCCATGTAAGGATATATTTGAATAATACTTTGCAAAATGCAATTACTGGTGCCAGACACTGTAAAAACCCTGGGCGCAGTAGATAAGCCAAAGGGCAGTGCAGAGAATTGGTAATGCATTAAGCCAGCCTTGAATCTAAGGCATCTTCTGCACAACTGTCTTACTGGGACATGCAGGTATGCCTCTTTTAGGTCTAAAGTCAACAGCCAAGCATTCTTGCCCAGCATGGGCAGAAGCTGATGCAAAGTGAGCATTTTGAATTTTGGAATGTCCAGCTATGTGTTCAAAATCGATAAATCCAGTATTGGCTGCCAGGCCTCGTCCTTTCTGGGTACCAAGAACAGTCTTGAATAAAAAAACTGTCCTTTTTCCTGTCCTGGTACAGTCTGAATGGCCCCCACATCCATGAGGGAAGTAACCTGTTTCTGTGCCTCTGCCCATTGTTTTTTTGGCAGATCTGGCCAACCATTTGTCATTGGCAGTGTGTGGAAATGGAATCTGTATCCCTGTGATACGATGTTTAGTACCCACTTGTCCTGGGTTATTAACTGCCAATTTTGAGCAAAAAGTGCAAATTTTCCCACTATGGGTACTGCCAAAAGATAAGTGCTTGGTGTAGGCAGAGGGAAGTCATTGGGATTGTTTTCTGTAGGTTTGCGCTTTATCTCCTCCAGATTTGGGGGTGGATGTGCCCCATTGCTTTGACCTGTATGAGTCGTGAGCCTGGAACCCTTAGGGCATCTGGATTTGCCCCTTTGAGTTCTGTCCGACACAGGAAAGGACCAATTTTTTGTAGGCCAGTGTCTACTGAATCTAGCTTGCTGCACTTGTAAGATTTATTTAACAGTTTGCATAGACTTAGCTTTGTCTTCCATTTCCTTTAAAACCTCTTCTGCCTTAATACCAAACAGAGAATCATGCTGTAAAGGTGCATCTAGCAATTTAGCTTTAACATGATCAGGCAAATTTTGTTCCTTTAAACAGGTATGCCTCCTAATCACAGATCCAGTTACTGCAGCCCTGCAGGAGGCCTTTAAAGAATCAAAACCACATTGCAAAGTATGCTTTCAAACTTGTTCAGCTGCATGGCAATTCCTTATTTTCTGCACATTCTGAAAATCATTTTCTGTTTCAGCAATCCCATAACAGGTCGTTGGTACTTAAGCATATGAAATTGACAGTTTAAGGCCCTGATTGCCAAGGTTGCAGATGTATAAACCTTTTTTCCCTATCTGTCCAGTGCCCTTGAATCTGTCGGAGGGAGTAGGGTTTTTTGCTGTTGAGGCCCTAACTCCCTTTGGAGTCTGTGAAATAGTTTCAGGATCAGCAGCAGGGTTTCTAAATAAATATTTATGAGAGAGTCAGGGACCCTGTAATATCGGTTAGGCTTACTGGGAGCCAGAGGTAAGGAGTCAGGGGATAGATTTGACTCCGAAAACACAGCATCCACAATGTCTAAAACAGAGGGAATGGTTAAAGGCTTGTGCTGAGGGAGAAGGGAATCCCTGAGCCTCTTTTTTGATTGAGAAGTCTTGACTGTCCCAGTGAAAATGCTCCCTCAAAGTATGCAAGGTTTCTCCAAATGAATAATCCTCAGGAGGAGATGCAGATGAATAGACTCCTCAGCATCAGAATCCTCATAGGGAGGTAAAGATAATTCCTGATCAGAAGAAATAGAAACCTGATCTGAAGATTCACAGTCAGTATCTTGCCTAGGCCTCTTATCTGGAGGGGGATGGGTACCCCTGATCAAGGTAATAAGGTCTTCAGCCATTTTGATAATCTGTTTTTTAGGCAGAGAGGCCTGTGCACGTGCCTCAGGCGTCTGCTCAGCAGCTCTGGACCCATCAGAGGGAGATACATCTGTCGGTCCAACACCTTGAGTATGTTGCGGCATACCAGACTCCACATGGGTCTCGGTAGAGGCCTGCGACTCGAAGGTAGCTGGTATCAGGGGCTGCAAAAGCACCTCACTGAGTACCGGCAAATGGCTTAGGAGAAGCTTCGTCATCGGTTTTGGATCTCCACTGCCTTTCTCTGTCCTTTTCTTTGCGTTTATGTACTCCGGTAGTCGGATTGCTATCCAACATTTCTGGGTAATTAAATCAGTTTCCAAAATACTTAGATGCAAAAATATACCAACGCTTAATAGTGCGTTGGTTAAATCTAGCCCAAAACCGACAGCCAGGCACATTGTGATCAGGGCCTAGGCAAGGAACACAGTATAAATGGAAATCCATATGAGGTATTTGGTTCCCACAAGTATTAACAATTAACTTTTTCTGACATTGGTAAAAGGCAAGAAAAAAGTTTCCCCAACGGGGTACTTGGCTTTAGTGAAGACAAACTCAAAATCAAATATTTCTGTAGTCGGCCGACCGGCACTTGCAAAATGCTTCTGCTTCGGGCACTGCGCGACAAGAAAGACTAAAGAAAATGGTGTCGGCTGCATGTTTTATATCCCTGACAACCTGACATCATGGAAGAGAAGACAGCAACCGACGCAGGACCCAAGACTTTGGAATTCAGGCCGAATGAGGGCAACCTGTCAGCAGATTACTCAAATGTAATGACTGCAACAGTGAAACGCAAAGAACATCCTCATATGCGAGGACTGCAACAGTGAAACACGAAGAAAATCTGTACTATGTTCTACGTGCTTCACTGTTGCAGTCATCACATTTGGGTTGATTCCCAAAGCTGATAAGGGTGGAGGCAGTCAAGAAGACTGGGGGCTGGCTAGGATGCCCTGCAAGACTGGTGTGGCAAAGCTGTCCTGGATTTGCAGAAGCTAGGCAGGTGGTAATGCTTGAAGGTATGAACAGATGTCCATGCCTCCAAGATGTCCCTGGTGGAGACCCCTCTGACGAAAGCTGCAGAGGTGGAGGTTGCTCTGGTAGAATATGTTCTGACCCCCTTGGGGGAGGTTTCCCGTGCCACTTGTAGCAGAAATGGATGCAGTGTGCTATCCATTTGGAAATGGTTTGGATATGGCCTTGCCCCTCTGCTCCTGTAGCAAAGCTGACTCGATCAGTCTTCCTAAATGATTTAGTCCTGTCTAGATAGAATCTGACCTCTCTGTGCACATCTAGCATGTGCAGGATCCTTTCCCCCTTGTTTTGTGGGTTAGTGAAAAAAGTGGGCAAATGAATGGATTGGTTTTGAGCCACACTGATCACCACTTTTGGCATGAAGAATTGATTAGCCCTGAGGGAGACCTGTCAACATGGAAAATAATGAAGGGCTCTACAACCATTGGTGCTTGTAGCTCAGATACTCTTCTAGCTGAAGTGATGGCCAGAAGCAAGGCTGTCTTCCAAGAAAGGAACCAACTCTGCTGACGCTGCTGGTTCAAATGGGCAGGGTGAGTTTTTCCAAAACAATGTTAAGGTCCCAAGCTGGGGAAGATTCTCCTTCTGGGTGGCCTTCAAGTTGTTAGCCCCTCTTAGAAACTGTTCGATGAGAGGGTGGGAGAAAAGAGGTGGCTCTGTACTGAAATGAGCAGAGATAGCAGAGGCATGAATTTTAAAGGAAGATAAGGATGGACCCCTGTGTAGATGATCAGCCAGGTAATCCAGGATGAGAGGTAGGGAGAGGGCTGTGCAGTTCCAGCTCCCTTAGCCTGGATCCAGGTGCAAAACATTTTCCACTTGTCAGCATAAGACTTTCTAGTGCTAGGGCATCTGGCCTCATGTACATCTAGGACATTTGTTTAGATTGGCAGCTTGTGCAGTGGTCAGGGAATAAGCCAGGCTGCCAGATTGAGGGTCAGCAATTGGGGATGCATGAATTCTTCATTCCTCTGGGTCAGAAGTGTTGGGAGATGCAGTGTTGACAGGCTTCGCAGCAGAGGGTACCAGTGCTGGCGTGGCCAGTCTGGGGCCATGATTGTCCTTTTTCCTCCCTTATTTTGAGCAGTACCCTTGTAATGAGTGGTAGAAGGGGAATGCATAGACAGAGGTTGACCCACTGGACGGATAGAGCATCCACTTTCCAGGCCTTGCTGTGAGGTTCCCTGGTGCATAATTTGATGAGCCTGATTGAGTGAGAAGCAAAGAAGTCTACCTTTGGGGTGCCACATTTCTGGGTTACAAGGGTGAAGATTTTTTGGTCTGTCACTCGTATGGGTCCAGAAGATTTCTGCTCAAGTTGTCTGCCAGAGAATTGAGAGCCTGGCAGGAATTGTGCTAGCAGGTGTAGTTGCATGGCTGAGGCTTTGTGCCAAAGGGTCATGGCGAGCCTGCACACAGGGGACGAACAAGTCCCTCCCTGCTTGTTGATATACCACATCACAGTGGTGTTGTCGGTTTTGATCAGTAGAGGCCCCAGGGAGAGTAAGGGTCTGAAGGCTGTTAGAGCTTGCTGAACAGCTAACATCTTTTTGGGTGATGCGCAGATGTATTTGGTTTGGGCTCCATTGGCCCTTAATGCACTTGCTGTCCAGGTGTGCACCCCAGGCATAGTCTAATTCACCTGTGATGAGGGTCTGGGTGGCATGGGGTTGCAAGAAGGGTGGTCTGTTGTGGTTGCATGCTGCTGCCCACCAAAGGAAATCTTTCCTTAACTCATTCCCTCCAGTAGAGCTCTTTTGAGTGTGGACCTTTAACTCCCAGTGGGTGTGGCTTCAGCCTTTAAAATATGAAGATATCACCTTACAGTTCTAACAAATACTCATTGACAGAGGTCATATCAATACAATTGTTTGCCATCATGTATGCTTCAACATAAAATATTCTGATACCTTGTAACATGTTTTTGGACTTAATGCAAATATGAACAGGCAATATTTGACGCATAGAGGCACAGTGGGAGGTAACTGCAGAATCTCCTGGAGACATCACTCAGCTGTAATGAGCAAGTTTCCAGGTCTTGGGAGTGTTGACACCAAAGGCTTTTTAGGTACCATTGTAGGTTTCCTCATATGCAATCTGGCATTTGGAATGCGTAGAATGCAAGATGCCATGAACCCCAGAGCATGCAGGACTTTTTCCAGATAACTGGGGTCTGGTAGCTAGTTGAGAAGTAGGTTGTCAGGTAGGTTTGTTTTTCTGGTGTAAGGAATGCCATCTGGGATGCCATGTCCAGGCTTGCTCCCAGGAATACAATTTTGTGTGGGTGCTAGTTAGGATTTTTTCATTGATAGTATACCCCAGGGAGGTCAGTAGGTCCTTCAAAGGTCAGGCACTTTAGCAGCTTTTCCTGATTGAATGCCTGAATCAGGCAGTTGTCCAAGGTATGGGTAAATATGAATATTTCTTTATCTGTAAAAAGCAATGGTGGGAGCTAGTCATTTTGTGAAAACTCTGGGAGCAGTGGATAAGCCAAAGGGAAGCGCAGAGAACTGAAAGTGCAGCGAACCCACCCTGAAATTGATATTTCCTGCAAGATTCCCTGATTGGGATGTGTAGGTAAAGCCTCTTTTAGGTCTAGGGTGGCTAACCAAGCATCCTTGGATATCACAGGTAGAAGTTGCTGGAGGGTGAGCATTTTGAATTTTGGTATCACCAGGAAAGTGTTTAGGATGGATAAAGAGGATTGGGCACCAGGTGCCCTCTTCTGGGTACTAGAGTCTAGAGTAGCAACCTTGGCCTACCTGCTCTGCAGGAACATGCCCTATTGCCCTCACCAAGAGCAGGGAAAGGACTTGCTTTTTAGCCTCTGCCCACTGGTTTGGGGGAAGATCTAGGAACGTTTTTGGGGTTGGTAGTGTGTGGAAATAAAATTTGTATCCCTGGGACACTATGGTGGGGACCCAACAGTCATTGGTAATGATGGCCCAGGTGCTTGTGTGGAAGGAGAGTTTTCCTCCTAGGGGCAAGAGCAAGTGGGCAGAGGGAGGGGGTGGAAGCATGAAGTCATTGAGAGTTCTTACCATGAGGGGGTGGGTTTAGCACTCCCTGGTTTTGAAGAGAAACTCCATTGCTTAGATCTCTACATTCCCTGGGGCTGCTGTCATGGGGGCCTGCTTCCCCAGGGTCTGGGCTGAGCTGACCTGGAGGGGGGCAAGAAAGGACCAGTGCTTGGAGGGGCAATACCTACTGAACCTCAGTGGCTGGACCTGCAAGAAGTTTGTCTGCATAGATTTAGCTTTTTCTTCCATCTTTTTAAGACCTCCTCTGCCTTGGCGCCAAATAAGTTGTCTCTGTGCAGTGGTGCATCCAATAACTTGGATTTGACATGGTCTGGCAAGGGCTGTTCCTTTAGCCAAACATGCCTTCTAAGGAAAGAACCAGTGACTGCTGCCCTGCAAAAACCACATTGTAAGGTGTGCTTAGTTACTTGACTTGCAGAATGTATTAACTCTTGTAACTATTTTCTGCACAAGCAGGAAAGGAAAATATTTTTTGTTTGAGAAGTTCCATGGTATGTTGCTGATGTGTCAGCATATGGAACTGACAATTTAGTGCTCTAATAGCAAGAGTAGCAGAGGTGTATAAGTTTTTACCCCATCTGTCTAATGCTCAAGAATCTGCTTCAAAGAGTCTTGGGGCAAATGACTAGAACAGTTCTTATGGTCATGGTGGGGTACAAGACAAAGTGAGTGGAATCTGCCCTCCAATTTCCCTTTCTTGGATGACATTACCTCAAGGGAAAAAAGGGTACAGAAATAAGTCACAAGACATTCCCCCAACAGGGCATTTGTCTTTAGAAAAAACACTGGAATCCAGCAGCAAAGCAACATCAGGGACAGGCGATTCGGTTGTTAGCAAAGAAGCTCAGAGGATGGTGCGCGCATGTGTCACCTTTATGGCCTATGTCCAACAGCTGCTTAAGTGGGACGTACTGCACACCTTACAGTAGTAAGGGACTTTGGTATACTGGCCGATGTTGGGTCACCTGGGCAGGCAACTCCCTCATGTAAAGAATACTGCAACAGATGAAAAGGACATCCGAGCAGATGTATGGCAGGCATACACAAGTTATGGAGTTAAGATGAATAGGGGATATGCATTGAAATAGTATTAGACTATTAGGATACATATGACTAGAAAAATACCAGTAATCAAGATGTTTATAAAAGGGCTATAGAAGCACCTAACATGAAAAAAAAATCTGTGAATGGTGTACTTTACTTCAAAAGAGCTTTGTCACTGACCCAGTCATTTTTATCTACAGCTGTGTACAGAACTGTCATGAAGTTATGTACTCCCCATAATGTTGAGTAGTTATACTTTATTTTTCTGCAACCTGTGGGTATTCGGATCCATATCGGATCTGAGCCGGCAAATTATTTTCTAGCATCTGCTCCAAGCTCCTCCCCTACCCATAATGCACCATCTCCTGCCTTCCCTCAGATTGAGTTTGCTGTAACTATACACATTAGTAACTCAACCCAAAGAACCCAACATACTTATGGATATAAGATCAGGGGGGTGGAGGGAGAGAAGACTGCAGAAAAATGAAGTATAACTACTCAGATGGAACATTACAGTGAGTACATAAAATTAAGTTGACTACTTCAGATGAAGTTATCTGCAACCTGAGTCCCCAGCTACTTAAATCCTGGGGGGCCCACATGGAAGGATATTCCTGAGGATCACAGAGCCAAAGGATGCTCTTCCTCTGGAAATCATGTCAAATTTATAATGAGAAATGAAGGTATGTGGATTTTCCCAAGTTGTTGCTACGCAAATGTCATCCAAAGAAACCCTAGACCAAAAGGCAGCAGAAGTCACCATGGACTTGGTAGAGTCAGCTTTAATTATACCAGGAGGAGATGAACCTTTTGCTTTGTAAACATACGAAATGCAAAGAGTGATCCATCTAGCTAAGGAAACCTTGGAAACTGCCTTTCCCAAAAAAGGTTTGGAAAAGAAACCTAACAATTGGTTGGACTTGCGGAATGACTTTGTTCTATGAAAATAGAAACAAAGTTGTCTATGAACATCTAACAAATGAAGTTTATATTCACCCTTGTTTTGGAAATTGGGAAAGAAAACCGGTAGATTAATAGACTGGTTTATGTTTGATTCAGATACCACTTTGGGTAAGAATGAAGGATTTGTACGAAGATGCCTTATCCTTATGGAAGGCCAAATAAGGAGGCATGTCAGACAGAGCCTGAAGCTCAGAAACCCTCCTGGCTGATTTAATGGCCACTAGAAAGGCAGTCTTCCAAGACAAAAATTTTAGATCCACTGAAGCTGCAGGTTCAAAGGGGGGAGCCACCAATGCCTGGGAGGATGAAGGTAAGGTCCCAAGGAGGCACCAAATCTTTGACAGGACACAAAAGAAAAATGCCTTTAAGAAAGGCCTTACACAGCCTAGAAGAAGCTAAGGCGATGTTATCTTCCCAAACATGAAAATTAGAAATGGCTGCCAACTGTACTTTCACCGTAGAGAAGCTAGCACCTTGCTGAAAGATACTAGTCAAAAAAATCTAATACCACTGGAACAGGGTCTGTAAAAAAAGGATCCAGGTTCCTGTGAGACGCCCAAATGGAAAAACGCTTCCATTTACTGCAATAAGCTTTCCTAGTGGAAGTTTTAAGAGATGACACTAGTATAAATTTTACAGGGGATGAAAGACTGGGAGTCCTAGCAATCAATGGAACTGGAGCAACCAAGCTGTCAGCTTGAGGCTGTCCAGGCACCCGAAGGATGAGAGATTTGATCCGGGCAGGGATCCAGAATCCACAGAGGAGCTAGAAGATGAGACCAAAGGAAGGAAAACCACACTTGGCAAGGCCAGAATGGGGCAATTAGGATCACTTTGCACCCCAATCAACAGGCTTTCTGAAAGAACTTTGGAAATGAGTGGTAATGGAGGGCAAGCATACAGAAGCCCGGGGGGCCAAATATGGACTAGAGCATCACTGGGAGCATCCCCTGGGGAGGGAATCAGAGCGAAGAACTCACTACACCACATTGGAAGAGTATGCGAAGAGATCGCAAGACTGTCCGCATGCAAGGAAAATCTCCTCCGCTATGGACAGTTTCAGAGACCACTCGTATGGCATCAGAATAGCTCAACTCAATCTGTCTGCTAAAATGTTGGTGTGTCCCGGGATGTGCATTGCAATCAGAAACAGACCGGTGGAAGTCGCCCACTCCCACACACTCATGGCCTTGCGGCACAGGGATAGGATCTGGTTCCCCTTGTTTGTTGACATACCAGACAGACATGTCTGACTGAATTGCAATCATTCCAAGAGGAAGGACAGTGTGAAAGGCTTTCAATGCTAAAAGCACTGCCCTCATCTCTAGAACATTTATGTGCAATTTTCTGTCTGGCCCACATGCCTTGGACTGTCCTTCCCAGTGCCCCCCCCTCCACCCAAGTTGGGAGGCATCCGTGGTCATTGTGGCTTGGACTGGGGATGACACGAAGGGGCGTCCCACTGCAACCTCCGGTGAACTTGGCCACCAAAGGAGGGACATCCTGCAGGTAACTGATCCTGATCGGAAAATCCATGGGCAGGTCTAGCCAAGACCATTGGACCGCCAGAGTCCATTGAAGAACCTGCATATGAAGGCATGCACAAGTAAAAATAGATATAGAGGCAGCCATGGAGCCTAGAGCCCGGAGAACATTGCTCGCCTTTGGAAATTTGAGGTTCACTATTTGAGTGATGTGACACCTGAGATGCAAGATCCTTTCTGGTGTTAAAACTTAGCTGCAAAGTGTCTAGCCATGCCCTGATGAAGTCTAGAACTTGTACTGGTTGCAATTGGGATTTATGAACATTTGACTGTAATCCCCAATCGATCTGCCAAGAGAAGACAGTCTCGGGCCAGACACAGAAGACGCTTGGTGGACAGTGAAGAGCCAGTCCAGGTATGGAAAGACCTGAATTCCCTGAAGCCTCAGGTGAACTGCTACAACTGCCATTACCTTAGTGAATACCCGGGGGGCTGTGGTGAGACCAAAGGGTAGAGCGCTGAACTGGAAGTGACTAGCTCCCAGCTGGAAGCGAAAACACCACCTGGAGTTTCTGTGAACTTTGATATGGTAGTAGGCATCCTGGAGGTCTAACGAGCACATCCAGTCGCACTCTCTGAGATAAAGGAGAATGGACTAAGGTGAACATCCATAACTTTTGTTTGGCAACGGACAGGTTCAAGGTTGACAGGTCCAAGATGGGCCAGAGGTCACATCTTTTTTGGCACTAAAAAGAACCTGGAGTAAACACCTAATCTGGACTGGCCGAAGGGGACCAGTTTGATGGCTCATTTTTGAAGTAGCTTTAAAACCTCTAAAGCTGTGGCCTCCCTGTGAGCAGGTGGAACATCTAGGAGGTGTCTTGTAGGCCCCAGCGGGGCAACAAATGGGATAGTGTAGTCTCTGGATATTATTTGGGACTCCCATGCCACTGGGTGCAATGACAATCTCCCCCTGACTGCCTCCAGAATAGGACAGTCGGGCAACCCCTCAGGGCTGTTGGGCGGGCCTGTCAGAAAGGTTCTCTAGACCCAAAATTCCTAGGACCCCCTGTACCTTTGGGTCAGCGTTGATCCTGTCCCCTTCTGCCCCTGGGGGAATAGTTGTCCTGAGACTTCCGGGAAAACAGATTTTCAGAACCACATCTTTTGCCCTCCGATTCCTAGAAAAGGACCACTGAGGGTTAGAGAAGCAGATCTCGATGGCTACACCTGTCCCAGTCACCCTAGCCACTCCTTCTGTAGTGTGGGAAAGGAGATGCATGGACGTGTTTGATACAGACTTGAGTCAACATTTTCATGGAGAACAGTTGTTTGTCCTGCTGCGATCAGGACACTGGGGGGGCGACTCAGCGAATTCTGAGACAAGGTCTCGCTGAAGCCAGATAACATGTGCCAAATAGTTCAGCGCACTGATGGAAAAAGTAGCAGACGAATAAATACACTTCCCAAACCTATCCACCGACCTGGACTCCTTGTCTGGAAGGTGGACTGAGGAACTCTCCTGTGCTAGTTCCTTCATGGTGGCTGCTGCGACCACCATAGCGTCAATGGGGGCTCCTTTAGACCACAGTTGTCTGTCGCTGGGAGGAGACAATCTTGTCAGGGCATTTCGGGATAGGCTCTACAGTGTCAGGCACCTTCCATGCCAGGGTGGTGATTAGGTCCACCAAGGGATCCGCTGGCGGGGACACCCAGGAAGTAGATGGGCCTGTGCCAAAGGCCTCCAGGAACACGGACTCATCCGTAGAAGGTTTTAGGGCTGACCAACCTCCCCTCTGGCGGAGACATCTTCGGGAGGTGACCTGGGGGAAACCTTCTCCTTCCTCTAAGTCTGTGTACGTAGTGAGGGACTCAGGGGAGTCCAAGTGCCTCCTTTTGCACTTGCTTACAGTTGCCCTCTTCAGTGGGACACTCCAAAGAGGACTCGTGAGCCACAGGGGGTTCCTCAGAGGAAATAACCTGGGGGTCCTCTGGCACGGACCATCCTCGAGACAGGATGAAGGGAGTAGATGCCAAATGCAGTAGGGTCTAAGTGGAATCCCAAGAAATGGGCTGGGGTCTCAATCCTTGGGAGAGAACCCTCTCCACCACTTTGAACACCGATGGAGAGCGTACCTCCTCAGCACCCGGCAAGGAAGAAGCCCTCCCCAGGTCTGAAGCGGGGATCAGAGCAGAAGCAAGGGTAGCCTGAGGTCCAAGGGAAAGGTTGGGATCCAAACAAGCCAGAGCCTAAGAATCAGTTCCCTCTGGTCCGACTCCCTATCCATGGCTCAGAGAGTCACCCGGATCAGAGGAAATCAAGGTAGAGTCGAATCTGACAGCTCTTTACTGGATGTCAAACATGGCATTTGTACTTTGTTCAAAGCACGCCCGTTCTGTCCCAACCCTGAAAGTTGGCTTCAGATCATAAGGATAAGATCCTAGATCTACATCTCAACTTCAAACTGGCAAACAGCTGCTTTATGTTTGGACCCTGATCCTCCTTGATAGACCTACACTGCTGTGGCCCTACAGCCAACTCCAAAAGGGAAGATGCCAATCCCCAGCAATATTAATCAGTGACCAAGTGATTCAAAGAACCAATTCCAAGGATTGGTTTGGTCAGTATCAGGCTCCAGTCAATCAGGGTTTGGACAATACAAGAACCCCGATAGGAACCATCATCTAGTACAGCAGAACAGATGCAAGCGCTAGCCTTCTTTAGCTCGGGATACCAATGGTGGACAAGATCCACACAGGTTTAGTGTAACACCATTCTTACTCTAGAGGAAGCACAGCTACAAACTTGAGGAAATCAGGCCACAAAACATCTGTGTCACTATCCCTCTAAAATGTTTGTATGGCCCATCTGCAACTCAATGGCAGCCATCTATCCCTTTTTAACTGGCAAGATTGAATCTCTTAATACTCTTACCAGTTTTGGAAGTTATGCCACCCCTCAAACAAAGGTAATGTTAACACAGGCCCTATTTGGTAAAACTAAGTATGCTGTTTGGGCATGCAAATTCAGACCTTGGACAATTGCAAGGCTTGCAGTTTAAACTGCAAGCAGCAAGGGAATGCACAGGCTTAAGGAACATATTTTAAGCAACCCATTTGTCACAATGTGACATGGACAGGACTTCAGATGCAGACTGGTAGATATAGTGAAACACGATAAAAATGAGAAATTAACTGAAAGTTTACAGCACTAACATCCTGAAACATCCTTGAAGCAAGAGGAAGCAGCATGCCTCTGCTGTAATGGCCTTACAACAGGCAGTCAGCTATCACATGGTAAAACAAAACTGTTAGCAGCTCACTTGGAGCTGCTGCACATTTCTCCCTACACACTCATTTTTTACCAGTACGTCGTGTACTATTTTGGGCAAAAATCTGAGCTTTTACCACATATCCATTCAGTCACCTAGGTTCACAGATTAGTATACTATGCTAACTGTCCTTGTGAGCCATTTTAAGCCTAGCCATTACTTAACTCTGTCAGAATCAAGCCATACACCTTGTGTTTGTAAGGTAAATACTTTTAACCATTATGCCGACCTCCAAGGCTCGCTCTCAGATTCTGCTCCTATGCAAAGGAAAAAGAAAAACTGACTAGGATAATTCTGGCACCAATTTGGGAAGGAGTTAGTCCTAAAGGACACCAGATGCTCAATAAAGCTAAATATAGTTCCCTACAAAGCTGGGATCTTATCAGCAATAGTGATGGCTACAAAATAATTTAAGTGATTAACTTTAAAGATACTGAACTCAGAGGCTCAAATGGAGGATTGGCAGACCTACCATGAAATTCAGTTTTCCAAGAAACAAAAGGTTCTTACAACAGAGAAAGGAAATACAGAACTCTTAAGGGGACTAAAGAGCCATTGCTTGGCCAGATACTTCTTCATAAGGTCAGGGACAAAAAAGGCAAATGCTTTGGAGTAATGAGACCTAAATCAAACAGCTGGTCGGGGACACCTGAATGCTGAATAATTAGGGCAAGAGATTAACTCTCCATATAAAAACCTGTACCATTTGAGAAAGCAGAACAAAACTGGAAGGCTTCCCATGGAACAGTTACCAAGATCCTGCAGTCCAATCTCAACCACAATGTTCAACTGTCTCATCTGACTGCAGTGACAAATCAAATGGGAAAAAAATGAGAAAGGATTTTAGAGCAGCTAATATTCGAGGTGGAAACTCTCACCTGATCTGTAATTGAATTACTTCTAAGGTGACTAAATGAGAAATTAACATCCCTGTTCTCCCAGTGTGCTCAACACTGGAGATAGTATGCTTGTGGACTATAAATGTAGGGAGTCAGAGGTCTCACGGAGGGGTGTTGACCATACTTCATACTTAATTGCGCTGCACTGCAGAAACAGTCATGGGTGTGCAGGAGGGTTTAAAGACCATATTTTATGCTGCAGTAGACCAAGCAGTGGGAAGAATCAATGCACACCTGGTTGAGGTAACTTGACAGATCAGTCAAGATATAAACTCATTATCAACCTCAATCACCTGACATTTTACTAGTATCAGAGGATCTAAACAATTATTCTCCAAGATGGAACCAGGTGCCACCCACACCATGAGTGGTACAGTTTCCTATATTGCCAACAAGCCTAAAATCACAGCCTTTTTTTACCCTCAAGAATGAATGAGTCCTGGTCTTCTCTCAATTTATTAGAATTGAAATTAAATAAAGGCATCAGATACCTTTATTTTAACCAAATCTTTAGTCGTCTTAAATGTTACTACTGGAATGAATAAAAAAGATCTACATTTACTATGGTCCATACTAGCTGTGGCAAGGACATGTATAACTAGAAAGTGGAAAACTTCACAAGAACCTACTCTGGAAGAATTCTTGAAATTGCCATTAGAAACAGCGACATTAAAAGTCAAGGTGAAAGAATTGAGAATTTCTCCTAAAATATGGATAAACGATCCTTGGAAAAAACTTTTTTGCTCTTGAGACATTAAAACTGAACTCTGTGTAACTATTTGCTTTTGTTAACCAGGAAAGTCCACTGGGCTGAAATGAACCCATTTTCGGTGGAGGCCCAGGGAGAAAAGCTCCCAAAAAAATGTACATAATTAAGAGATGAGAATTAATAACAGCATTTAACAATATACGAGACGTACCTCCCTGGACTACATGAAAAGAGACATTGAAGAGCTCTCAGATCTTGTAGCCCAGGCAGGTATGACCCTAGCCCTGAGTAGCATTCTGCCATCACCCAGAATTATGCCACAGTACAAGGACAAAACGACTTTCAACAATTGGCTAAGCTTCTGGTGCCATTCTACACGGATCCAGTATCTATCTGCCTGGGGTGACATGGTCAACAGACCACGATGCTTTGCCAGAGATGGCCTGCACCTGTCACACCTGGGATTCCGGATACTGGCTAAGGTTCAAATGACAAATTCACTACCGTAACAGGCAAGCAAAAACTGAGGGTCCTGCTACAAGTCAATCTCAAAATGCACTCAGTCGAGGCACTCCTTAAAATGGAGAACACCGATATCTGTGCAGTGACCGAGACCTGGTTCAAGGCTCCAGAGAGCACCCCTGCACTACCAGGCTATAACTCGTACCACACCTTTCGGCCATGTAACCTGGACCAGAACACCAAAGACTGAGATGTGTCCATATTCACTAAGGATATCCACATCTCCAAGCTAGTTGCTCAGCATAATGCAGCCGAGGTTATCCAAGTGCAACCAACTCTGGGCAAAACTGCAATCCAAATTGTAGCTTGCTACAGATAACTCACCATGCCCCAGGATTCCCACTCCTTGATGTACTGGAAAATATTAGGGTTCAACCAAACACCCTAATAATGGGCAATTTCAACTACCCCACCATTAACTGGGAAAACTACTCTTACCAACTCCTTCGCTCAACGCTTTCTGGACTTCATAAACTCCAATGCCCTGGATCAACTTATCCACACCCCCAACAGGGGCAACAATAACCTAGATCAAGTCATTACCAACACGAGTGACCAGTGTTCCACACCTGAAGTGAATGCCTCACTGGTCCGATCAGACCATAAGCTTACCCTAGATATCCACATCCTGCCTCCACCCCCCATTAAGGAAATCATGGTAAAAAATGTCTCCAAAGCCAACTTCATGCTTCAAGACAGAAGTGGTTAACTTCATGACACCCAAGCAGATGGACAATACAGTTATGACTACTGAATCCTACACAATTGCACTTTATAAGCACTTACATGAGTGCACGGATCGTTCTATCCCAAACAGAACAAAGACACTATCCTCCAAAAAAAAGGAAGCCAATCTGGTGGTCCCCTGCCATAAACAAACTGTACAACAGAAGAAACTGTTGCAAGAGAGTAAAATCCCATGAGTGGAGGAGCTCATTGGTCAGCCTCAGTAAGAAGCTGCGATCCCTGATAAAATCCTCCAAAGCTGGTTACAAAAACAAAATCGCCACCGATTCTACAGACAACCATAAAGCATTCTATATCTATGTCAAGAATCTCAATGGCAACACTCAAATCTGCTGAGTTACAGCACAATGGCACTAAATATACAGACCCAACTGATATTGCTAACATCCTGGCAGATAGGTTCAGTGCTAACTTTACCCCCCTCTCACCGCCTAAAGAGCCCATCTGTATACCGGAAAAATGCAAAGTTCCTGTAATCACGGCTGCACAGGTGAAAACCACACTCTCCAAAGCCAAGAACACAGCATCCATAGGACCAGACATCCCAGGCTTTCTACACGAACTACAGAACAAACTAGCACCCCACCCAAGTACCATGTTCAATCACAGCCTCACCTCAGGCTTTGTGCCTGCTGAATGGTGCACAGCGACAGTTATCCTGCTCTACAAGGGGGGAGCCAACAGACCCCGGGAACTACCGCCCCATTAGCTTGATGAGCCTGGTATGCAAGGCCACAGAACTTATAATCAAAGACATTGGTAATCTCCAAACTCTGGACCTCACCCAGTTCGGGTTTGTAAAAGGCAGATCATGTCTCCTAAACTGGATAGACTTCTTTGAAGCAGTCACCAAAGCCGTAGACAAGGGTAAGGTGGTTCACACAGCCTATCTAGATCTTGCCAAGGCTTTCAACACCATCCCCCTGCTCTGGAATTATAAACTCACTAAACTAGGTATAAATCCCTATGTTACAAAATGGGTTGCCAACTGGCTCACTGACAGAACCCACACTGTGAAAGTAGCAGACTCCAAATCTGACTTCAGACCAGTGACAAGTGGAGTACCACAGGGTTCAGTCCTGGGTCCTCTCCTGTTTGGTATCTACTTCTCTGAAGTACAGGCTAACCAAGTTCGCAGATGACTGCAAACTCCTAACGATGTGGACATCCTACAAAAGGGCCTCAGACAGATGCCTGGTGTCAAAGCCATGGCCTCAAGTTCAATGCCAAAAAGTGCACAGTTATCCCCTTTGGTAAAAACTCTGCACCCATGAACTACAACATAGGCGGTAGTATACTTACCAAAAGTGTGATGAGACCTTGGGACACAGGTGGACAGTAGTCTCTCCTTTGATAATCACATTGCCACAGTAGTCAGGAAATCCTTCTACGTGGCACACATCAAAAGGTTTCTCATCCAGAAAAAAAAGCGGTCATTGCTCCCCTCTACTCAGACTACAATGCCCCTTTTGGTATGTACCTCACAAGACAACTGGAAAGGCTGCAGAAATACCTCACAAAGAGGATTACCGGCTTTAAACAGATGCCCTACGCATCGCCTACTCAGAAGTGATCTCTGCCTAACATACAAACCCAGAGCTGTTGGACATGCTCCACGTAAAGAAATCCCAATCCCTCCAAGCTACACGCTCTAGGGACCTAAACATTGTCACCACAATAAACCGAACATGCCAGAGGGATAGATTCCTGTCCCAGAGACTTCCCATACTCTGGAATAAACTATCTATATCAAACAAAGCTCATTAACACTCAAGAAAAATCTTGACTGGATGGGAAATAGGAAATTCACCCCGGGGATCACCTCTGTGGCTCTGCTAGACAGTGGCACAGGAAAATAATTTTCGTGGGTGGCAAAAGCCAGGGTACCTTTTTGGCTTGGCTTGTATAGGCCCCAGGGCCGATAGCCTAGTACCCACCTATGAACTAGAGTAATAACAGAATTTAACAATCTTCTTAGTCTTTTCCCGGTTAGTGGTCGCCACAGCGGATCACCTGTCTGCTCATGATTGGCAGTGGAATTTGTGTCGAGTTGCCAGCCCAGCACCCAACCTTCCACAGAAGGCACAACAGAATTTAATATACACTAGAATAATATAGAAGTCAGAAGTGACAGTAACATAGGCAATGTATAGCAACATTTTGTGGAAGACTCGGGTGCTTGGCAGGTATACAGATGATAATCTGCACTTAATATTAACACACCATGTGAGGCAGGGTGAGGCACACTGTGCTGTGATTAAGGGAGAGTGAAGGAGAGTGTGGGTATCAGATGAGTCAGGTTAGTATCAGGTGACTGAGGAATTAGAATTGATTATAAATTTTTACTAATTTCATTTTTTTCCTCTTGTTCAGGTCAGTTGTACAGTGTATATAAAGGCTTACAATACTTTTCATTGATTGTATTGTTAAACATTTGGAAAATAAAACTTTGAAAAAAATTGAAATTAAATGGCATTACAGAAGTACAAGCCTACACTCTCAGGAGTTTCATTTGTACTGCACTCTACTAGTTTATAGTCAGTTCTGGGACTTTGGGTCTGATCATGGCACCATAACAGGTTTGTAGTGTACTTTCCACGACTTAGTTACTTCACACAACGCAGAAGTACTCAACACTGTGCCGATAAGGAATCCAATTTTTTTATTTTGAAGTCTGTTTGGATTCCATCCCTTAGCAGACTGCTTTGGCTCATCCATCATGTAAAATGATCTCCCTCAATCCAAAGTCAGTTGGAATAGGTACCTTCCTGGGCTGAGGTGCTATTACGGAGGCCACCATTCAAAGGTGCCCCAAGCAGTCTATATGAATTTAGAGAGATTCTATTACACTTGTGTTTTAACCTTTTGAGTTGCTGCATTTGTTCTGCTTATAAACTTGGGGGGGGGGGCATTATCTAGCTTGCCTGGCTCCATCAAGCACAAGGGATGATATTCTTCAGTGTTATCTACAGAGTCCCTCATTTCTGAAAGGCCTCAACCAAGACATTAATTTTTTCAGACTGAATATTTGTGCGATGTTCCAAAGTCCTCTGCAAAGGGGGTACACAAGCAAACCCCCTTTAATTGTAAACGTACATATTATTGGTTTTACAGTAAATAAGGTGAAGTCCCTACTCAGCCACTCATCCACAGCCTTTATTGTAAGTAACCTCCAGGTAAGTTCAATAGGAAATCCCTTCTCCAAGGGTCCACTTCACCTGAACTCGGGAGCTGATGCTTTGTTAGCAATCTGGGAAGCTTGCATTAGCTGTGCCAGGATCAGAGTTGCATACACAGAAAGAAAAGGCTAAAACTGAGCTGGGTTTGGACTGTACACTCAACAGCATAGGAAATGCCAGCAGAAAGACATGCAAGTATGTGGTGACTACAGCCAATAAAAACTCAGTCTTACAAACTGAACTGTGATGAATATGGTCACAATCACAGAAACTCAAGCTGGATCCTCACCCAATCTGGCAAATACTTCACCTACTAGAACCTCCCCAAGCCAATATTTGACACTGTCCATTTCAACGCAAACAGTCCTCAGATGGCAGAGCCTCTTTCCAACTCATGAATGCCTCCCAACTAATTGCACTAATGTTTTTTTTCAACTCCAAGAACACAAACTTATGATAGGGCCACCACAACAGATCTGTTGAGGTAGGGCACCAAAACTCTTTTGCAAGTCTTACCCTTTTAAAACTTCGGCTACAGAAAAAAAATGCATGGGCAATGCTTAGTACCTCTCCTAACAGACCTGAAAAAGCTTACGCGGAGGACCTCCGCTTCATGTCTAGAGACTATATAAAAGCAGAGATCCTGAACAGCAGCAAGCCACCCCTTTTTCAGAATGTCACTTTTCTAAACATGCATACTGGGTGCACTTGATGTCAGAGTTAAGACTACTAGACCAAAACCAGTCTTCAGAATTAAAGGTGGTATACCTCGATGATGTTCTGAAGGGGTACAGACAATTCCTCTAGCAAGTATGCTCTGGGATGCCAAAAGTCCTTTACAGCAACAGCTTGGTCTTTGGTGCCTTTTTAGAAGATAGACCTATAGACTAAGACATACTAAAAGCAAAAATATTCTTGAACACAACTCCTTTAATGGCTCTCCAAATCAATACAAACTCAAAAGTTGCCTCCCTCGAAGATGGCCTTGACAGAGCTACCATCCAGGAAGATGTGGCTAGTAGGACAGATAAGACTCAAGACACTTGAAAACCCTTCTGTAAGGGAGAGTCTTCCGGGGGGTCTGACATTAAAAATACAGGGGAACACAGACCCTATACAAAAGTGACAGCATGTATTCCCGTATGTGGGGAAACTTACCCAGATCCTGGGGCAGATGACCAGAAACCCCCCCCCACTCCCAGAAGGGGACATCCAGGTTAATCTGCCCAAGTTATTCCGTGAGGGAGTAGGGTCTAAGCGTCAGTACGCATATACCTAAACTTGATAACAAATCTAGTCACTCTGACCTTTTACTACTGATATAAGCTTACAGTAATAAACATAAACCTAGCCCCAGCCAGCTCGAGACCAACATCCTAATGTTTTAGATGCAATATTAGCACAAACTTGTAAGCACACCACAGAGAACCCCAAAACACTTAAATTGCTCATCTTGAGCCCAAACTCAGTAAAAGCTTTTCCAGTACCAGAGCCACATGAGAGGCATAGATCCCAAGTGCTCCATATTAGGGATGGAATGATACTTGGCCTCTTAAAACCTATGCCAGACCAAGGAAATTGCACAAATCTTCTTCAGGAGACCTAGATAAGAACTCATACTACTTACTGGGGGGTCTGGAAAGGACAGCTAAGGATGTGAGGAACAACTTCATTAACTGAGGGCTCTAACAGAGTGAAAGTTTCTCCTTGCTGTATACTTATTCATGGATTTCTTTTGGGGTGGATGGGAGCCCTCAGGCTAGTTCAGTTGACTTCATGAGCCTGAACGACTCTCCAAAAGTAGGGTCACCCTGTGTAGAGTTACAAGGAGCAGATGCTTCATTTTCTAACAATGGCTCAGTGGTAAGGTTACCAGGAATGTTTAAGCCACCCCCCTTTTTTTTTCAATGGCACAGACAAACCTCACCCAGCCTCAAACTTAGTTTGGGTATGCTAATACACAACCATGGGGAGCAAGACTGGGTGCGAAGGATACATATGCATCAATAAATAGGCACCTGCATTCCAAAAGGTGGTAGAGAGACAGGGAAGGCAGACAATGGTCCTAGCATTATCAACAAGCTCTGCACCTTGGGGTGCACACTAGCAGCCATGACTTCAGCCTCAATGGAATTCCATCAATGGCTTGATAGCAATGACCTGAAGGGAGAAGCCATAATAGTCCTCTAAGGCCACAGATATCTGATGAATATGGGATGGACGGAAAAGTATGACAGCAGTCTTTGGTCATGTAGCTTCTGCAGAAAAAAAATAGCCAAACTTTAGGAAGAAAGGCTCCCTCAATCATACACAAAGAAAAGTGACCCACAATTGAAACAGATTTGTCTCTACTCAAGCAATGTGATGGAAAACAGAACAAGTCCTGTTAAGTACTATCTGGTACCATGACACTCATTTGCCTTCAGTATTTTCTTGGTGGGCAACAAGTGAAGACACCTCTGTTGGACAATAGGGTATTTTAAGAGGCACTTGTGATACAACACAGCCCCATTCTCAAAATGAATGCAGGTACCTTTGCATGGACAATGTTAAGGGAAAATATGACCACAGAAGGAGAGTGGCAGCTATGCTCTCTGGTGGGCTGGAAATGCATGTTGACTACAGGAGGGGGCTTCCATCCCTCTTCTGCAGCCATGCAATCATACCTCACACAGTACTGTAAAACAGACAGGACTGAGATGCATTCCAAATAATAGCCTTTAGATTCTCTATCCACATGCCTATATTAGGCATGGTCATGTGTACAAATCTGCTGCCAATGACTGCATTTGTGATGCAATACAAAGACATGGAATGCAGCATTCCTGGATAGACTTGGCAGGTTTTCCAATTCTGACAATGCAAGAAATGACTAAATATCTTCAGGATCACCCGGATTTAAAAATATGGCAACTCTACACACTGGCTAAATATTTCACAATACCGGACATGATCAATTTATCAAAAAACATTCTTCGAAGCTGTTCAAATGTTATAATTTCCCATGTGATGGGCAAGAGTTTATGAACTGCAATTAGGAAGCCCTGAATATATAATGAAATTACCTTTTATTTGTGTGTGTGTGTGTGTGTGTGTGTGGGGGGGGGCTATGACCAAATCAATTTCACTAGAAAGCTGCAGCTAGTTGTCTTGCTTTTAAGACTTTGTTTTATACTACCATCTAGGAATCCTATTAAATTTACTCTGAGCTCATTGCATAAGAATTTGAAGATGGATCCAGTTGCATTTGCTGGCGGACCAGGTTTGGAGCAACTTGCACAATGATATAAAGGATCATACAGTAGTCAGTTTTTTGAAGGGGGAACAGGAAAATTTTGACACTAGCTTTAGTGAGTTTGTGGACAAATCACTTTTTGTGAGAGGTGAAAGCACGGTGCAGAAAGAAAAATTATAGGTACACAGTGCGGGCCATGGACTCTGGAAATAAAGAAAATATTTATATTGTACTAAGCAATGGTAGGTCAGATCAGGAATATGATGCATCGTTTTGGAGATTACAGAAAAAGGAAGCCAAACTATTACATATTCAAAGCAGATACACCAAAATGGTAATAAGTGATGAGAGAATGCTATAGTAGAGAGACAAAAAGCTTGGTGCACAGACAACTGAAATGGGTACAATTTGGATATAAGCATTCAGAGACAATAGGGTAGAAATAAATTTGAAAAAAAATAGGGGGACACAAGTGACAAACGGATATGCTTCAATTTAAAAAATACTGCTTTGCAGAAAGGGTAGGGGGGTTCTGGAACATGTTTCAGGAGAACTCATTGTTTAATAATGAGCAAGAGAGATTGGTAAAGGACACAAGAGAGGCCATCTGCAACATTCAGATCAAGGAACACAAGTTCTAGTATCTTTGTATTACAACAGGCATCTACCAAAACCTAGAAATGTTTTTCAAGTTACATCCACCATCTCCACCTATTTACATCAAATTGAACACATCAGGTAATCTAAGCAGCAGGAGCTAGACCAGTTACAAAAAGGAAAATCTCCTTTTGGCCCATGTAAGGGTTCTCCTATGCCAGTGTAATGAATAAAAAATGCAACGCAATAGAACTAATTGACTTTTTATTCTCAATGGCTTCAGAGCATCTTGCTTTGGGGGTAACAGCAATGAACCCACAGCTTGGTGCGTGAATACAACTTAGGCATGCAAAACCCAGTCAGACTGCAGTTCCTCCAGCTGTACGTTAATTTGAGACACTGACAGAAAGTCGCATACTTGTCAATGATGGATTGGGATAAACAGCTCCATCCCAAACAGGGCTGAAAAATGAAGGCTTTCGGTCCAGCCTGGCATCCAAATCTTTGGCAACCTCTCAGCTCCTAGTCTAGCCATAATGCTCTTCACAGTTCTGCTTCTCCAGATCTGAAAGTTGATCCACAAAACTGCAACAGCAACACTGCACAATAACCATTAAGCAATATCCCTGGACTGCATGTGCCAACAGCCAGGGGAAGGGACAGTGGGTATGCAGACAATGGACCTGCTCATTCAGATCTACTATTGCAGCTAAGTAACTTTTGTAACTAGGTTGAGAAAGTGCATCCTCTTCAGAAGTGGCATACAATCCCAGCATACTTCAGAAAAGTGAAGCTCTCTAGGAAGACAGATCTAGAGATCACATCCAGCTTACTACCTTATGAAAGCATTCAGAGAAGCCCAAGTAGCAGTTGCATAAATATCATCCAAGCATGTTTCTGTAAGACTGGGCAGATAATCACTGACCTGGATGAAGGTGCTTGCAAGCACTGCAGACAAGGTTTGTTACAGGAGCACAATTTGCTGCATTTAGAAAGTTATCTAAACAAAGGAGACTTAGCAGCTCAACGTTTCAGAAGACAAATCCTAATATGGTTCTTGTCCACACAGCACCTCAGCTGCTCTGGACATCCATGCAACTAAACAGTTTGGAAAAAACAGACTGTTTCAACTGCCAACTCTTGCATAAAGGAAGACATCCTTGTGAAACAAAGCCTAGAATTTATTCTAGTAGATGTTAAATTCACAAATCAACCTCAACAGCAGGTTCAAAATGTGGCAACGTTACTTTAATTAGGAGATACAATTTCCATTCAGATCTGAAAGATGGTCATATCTGGAAGTTGCCTTCCAAGTTTTGCAAGCATTTAAGGAAGCAAGAGCAAAATCACTGAAACCTTGAGGGAAACTAGAGATGCACTTGGAGATTAACAGATCTAAAGTCTACCTAATCTTTGACTCAGCACACAGGAGATATGAAGTGATTTAACCTATTTGGAAGAGGCTACATGTCCAAACTTTCCTTGTACAGGGCTTCTGAGCAGAAGTAAGGATCTGGGTGACCCTAGGCATGTGCCCTGGGCCTGTAACAGAAATGGGAGTAAACAAGCAGATACGCAGTGGATACAGTATTGTAAAGTTTGCAAGACAGGTTAATTCAACAGGGCTCTGAAGAGCCTGAAATGTAAAGGCATAGGAAACCACACATGCAGAGGCCAAAATGGAGCTATGAAAAAGACTCTGGACTTGTTCTAGGCTTTCTGAAAACTTGAGGATTCAATGAAATTAAGGGTAAAGGAGTCCTGGGGGCAATTTCTGCAGGTAAGCAACCCAGAGATTCTCCTAGAGGGACCAGGGAAAGTTTTACTCCTTTTATCTGGGGTTCAAACATGTCATAGTAAGGCTTCTACCACCAGGCTGGGGGGGGGGGGGGGCACATTCACGTGGCACTGGGATTCTCATTCCTGGGAAGGCAGTTTTTCTACCAGAAAGCAACTGGTTGATGCAGCTCATTCTCACGTCCTCGCTGCCCCTCAAAGTGGGTGGAAAATGAGGCACTACTGAACCTTGAGGTAAGGAGTCCTAAAAAGATTGCACAGAGGACTACCCTCATTTTTACAGCATCTATGGCCTCACTACCAGACTACACACCTTGGACTGCTTTGCCTGTGACACTGTCCTCCCCCCTCCAGGGGCAGAGATGCTCATGGGATCAAAGCAGGAAAGTGAAATTTACTACCTACAGAAAGACTAGGATGGCATAACCACCACTATATACGAACACTGCACACCTTGGAAATTCTAAGAAAAAAGAAGTTATGTTCTTACCATAACGTTCCATGTGGAGTGTTCATCTCACCTTTGTTCTTACACACGGGTTCGGAGCCGAGTCGGCCGCATAGCAAAGCTCTGCATCTAAGAGAAGCTCAGAGACCAGGCTATAACCCACAATCCTCCCTGCCATTACTCAGATCTAGTTTGCAAGCAAACCAGAAAAAAAACAATAACCCTAAGGTGCTAAGGCTACATACTGCCACAAAGAAAAAATTTAGAGACACCATCTCACTGACAACCAACTAGGGGTAACGAAACATACCCGGAAAAGGTAAAGACATGTGGACCAGACTAGTCCTGCTCGTTCTTCCAAACCGTGAGGGAGGGAAGGGGGGGAATGTAAGAACAAAGGCGAGATGAACACTCCACATGGAACGTTATGGTAAGAACATAACTTCTTTATGTGAGTGTTCAATCTCGCCGTTTGTTCTTACACACGGGTAGCGTCCCTAGCTCCGTCAACCCGAGTGACTCATGGAAGAACGTTCCTGAGCACAGTGTAACCAAAGGATGTCCTGTCTTTGGAGGCTTTGTCAACCCTATAATGAGTGATGAAAGTATGTGGTTTAGACCACGTGGCTGCTGCACAAATCATGTCCAAAGGCAGGCGAGCTGCATGAGCCAAGGAAGTGGAGACGGACCTAGTAGAATGGCCTTTTGGTTTGGTGGGTAAGGCCTGATTTGACTTAGAATACACAAAGGCTATACAATCAGTAAGCCATTTAGAAAGCGTACGCTTTGTAACTGCCATGCCCTTTACATTGTCTGCAAACACAACAAAAAGTTGATCTGTTTTTCTGTAGTTTTTAGTCCTGTCTAAATAAAATCTGAGTTGCCTGTGGACATCTAACTTGTGCAACATATATTCCAACTTGCTGGTATGGTTCTTGAAGAAAGTAGGGAGTTCAATGGACTGATTAATATTTATGACAGAACATACCTTAGGAAGGACGGATTTGTTCGTAAAGAAACTATCTGGGTGAAAATTTAAGTAAGGTGGTTTAATAGACAGTGCTTGCAGCTCTGAAACTCTCCGAGCTGAAGTAACCGCTACAAGAAAAAGAGTCTTCCACGACAGAAATTTCAGGGGGCAAGAAGAGGCTGGTTTGAAAGGTGGTAACATTAGTTGTGACAACAAATTTAAATTCCATGGGAATAAAGGGTCTCTGACGGGAGGTCGAAGATGGAAGGAACCTTTCATAAAAGCTTTACAAAGCCTGTGGGACATAATAGAAGAACCATCCTCACCAACATGGAAGTTGGATATGGCAGCCAACTGCACTCTTAATGTGGAAGTAGAGGCCCCTTCATGGAAAAGGATGGAAAGAAATTCTAGAATTTTATGTAAAGGAGCAACCAAGGGGTCCAAGTATTGATTAGATGCCCAGTACACAAAGCGTTTCCATTTACTGTTGTAAAGTTTTGTGGTGGAAGCCTTATGAGAGGCAACCAAAATGCGCTGCACTGCCGGAGAAAGAAGATCAGACCTGGCTAGGTGGGGAAGTGGAGCAGCCAAGCTGCTAGTTTGAGGGATAGAAGAGACGGGTGAGGAACTCCTGACGAATGTGTCAGTAGATCTGGTACTGGGTCCAGGATCCAAGGTTCCTCTGTTTGATGGGCTCGAAGAAAGGGGAACCATATCTGTCGAGGCCAGAATGGGGCTAGGAGTATAATTGTCCTTTCCAGATTCATGGCTTTCTGGAGAAATCTGGGAATGAAGGGGATAGGTGGGAATGCATATAGGAGACCCGGGGGCCAATCGTGTATCAGTGCGTCCCTGGGGACATCCCCTGGAGGGGGTAGAAGGGCAAAATAGCTTCTGCATTTGGTATTCATCGGGGAGGCGAATAGATCGCAGCAAGGCTGGCCCCATTTGCAGAAAAATTCTTTCCGCCACTTGCAGTTTGAGGGACCACTCGTGAGGTAACAGGATGTCTCTGCTCAACCTGTCCACAATGACGTTGGATGACCCCGGAATGTGCATTGCTATAAGAAAGCGACCCGTGGACTCTGCCCATTGCCAAATTCTCATGGCCTCTCTGCATAATGGGTAAGATCTGGTTCCCCCTTGTTTATGTACCAGACTACAGACATGTTGTCTGTCTGAACTGCTATTGTCCCTAGAGGTAGGAGGGTTTGAAAGTGTTGCAACGCCAGGAACACCGCTCTCATTTCAAGAACATTTATGTGCAGGTTGTACTAGATGTTGGACCATTCCCCTTGGACTGTTCTTCCCTGAAAAAGTCCCCCCCACCCTATCAGGGAAGCGTCCGTGGTTATACTGGCTGTCTGATTTGGTAGAACAAATGGACGACCCATAGTGAGATCCTGGCTGGACACCCACCATGAGAGGTCTCGTTTGCAAGAATCTGTTATCAGGATCTCGTACTTCAGGGGTAACTGTTGGAACGACCACTGTGTGAACAGCAGCCATTGGAGGAGCCTCATGTGCAGCCTTCCCATGGGAATCGCAATCAGGGACGCTGCCATGAGCCCCAAAACTTTCAACACCAATTTGGCCGGGGGCTTTCCTGCATTGCAGCAGAAGAACCTGTTCCTTGAGGGATGAAGCCCTTACTTGAGGGAGCTTTACTAATGTTAAACGCGTATCTAGGTCCACTCCGATAAATGAAATATGCTGTGAGGGCAATAAGACAGATTTTTTGAAGTTTATGGAAATCCCTAGGTGGGAACAAAGGTTGACTGTATAGTTTCTTGCTTGTATGAGGAGACGCTCGGTGGTGGCGGTGAGGAGCCAGTCGTCCAGATAGGGAAACACCCGGAATCCTAGACATCAAGTGAGATGCTACCACTGCCATGCATTTGGTGAATACCCTGGGGGCTGAGGTGAGCCCAAAGGGCAGGGCTCGAAATTGAAAATGACTCCCAGCCGGAAGCGCAGGTGATCTCTGGACGGTCTGGCCATCTGGATGTGGTAGTACGCGTCCTTGAGATCTATCGAGCACATCCAGTCGTCCTTCTGTAAAAATGGAAGGATCGATTGAAGCGTGACCATCCGGAACTTTTCCTTCTTCACGAAGGTATTGAGATTGCTGAGATCCGAAATAGGTCTTCAGTCCCCTGTCTTTTTCGGAACTAAAAAGAACCTTGAGTAAGTTCCGGATCCTTTTTGGTCCGCCGGGACTGGCTGAATTACTCTCTTTTTGAGCAGCTTTGAAATTTCTATTGCTGCTTGGCCTCGCAGATGGGGTGGCACATCTGGAGACCTTCTTTGTTGGGGTGGAGTTGACATAAGGGGTATTTTGTATCCTCTGGTTACAATGTTTTACCCAGGAGTCTGAGGTGAGAGTTTGCCAGGCCTGTGGGTATAAAGCCAAGCGACCCCCGACTGCCTCCAGAGCAGGACAGTCGGGCCTCCATTCAGGAGTGCTGGAAAGGCTTACCAGGGATAGTATCCCTGTCGCCTTGGTTCTGCGGACCCCCTCTGCCGCCAGGGCGGCGTCTTCCATGTCTGCCCCCCCCTCTGCCTCTGGGGGGGTTCACTCTGTGTGGCCTGGAAAGATCCCAGAGTTCTACGGAACCACATTTTTCCGCCTCGTTTCCCTTTGGGGTACGGTCTGGATGGAACGGAAAAATGGACTCCGACAGCAGAGAGAGTCTTTCCTTCCTGCTCACACCGAGTTAATGTCTCTCACTTTGGGCCCAAAAAGAGTGGCACCATCAAAGGGGGTGTTGGCGAAAGAAGACTTGAAGGCTTCCGCAAAAGAGCACAGCCGCATCCAGGATGGTTTTCGTAGAGCAATCGCTGAAGCTGCAGCCCTACTCGACCCTTCAGCCGCATAAGAGATGAGCCTCATGGACGAGTTCACTACGGAGGTAAGGTTAAGTTGTGCTGTCACCTTATCTGAAACAGCAGCATCAGTGTTACCCTGGAGGGTATCTCTCAACTCCTTGATGAGATCCCTCTGTAGTAGTGTAAAATGTGTCAAATAGTTTAGCGAACGTATGGAAAAAGTCGCTGAACTAAAAACGCGCTTCCCATATCTGTCCATAGTCCTAGAATCCTTATTAGGAGGATGAACAGAAGAGGAAGACTCAGACATCTCCTTTTTAGTGGCTGCGGCCACCACCATAGCGTCAACGGGGACTCCTTTTGTGAGATAGGTCTTGTCCTGGGGGGCAGTAATAAATTTACTTGGCTTTCGAGGGACCGGTTCCACTGTGTCCGGTGTCTCCCACGCCCTTCGAGCAATTAAATCCATTAACTCATCGAAGGGCGGAGTAACCCAGGAGGTAGAAGGTTGAGCACCAAATGCCTTCAGCAACACCGACTCATCCTCAGTGGGGGCTAGGGACTGCCAATCACCCCTCTGTTTTAATATCTCCAAGATGTCCGCAAATGAGACATCCTCTGAGGGTGATTTTGGGGACCCCTCTGACTCATCCAAGTCCGTGTCAGAAGTTAGAGATTCCTGTGGGGAGTTTAAGTGCCTCCTCTTGCACAATCTTTTCCTCAGGACCTCATCGGAGGGGGATTCCGGTGAGGCCTCAGAGGAACAGGGGGCATCCTCTAGGGATGGCTGAGACAATGGTGCTCCACGCATCGGATGTGTCGTGGGAACAGAAACAGAGAGCGGCTCCTTAAGGGAGGGAGAAAACGCGTCCGATGTAGTGGTTGTCTGTGTAGACAAAACCTTCCTCATGAGGTCAAAAACCCCTGAACCTCGGGCCGAGGACTCTCCCGGTTCCGAAGAACATGGAAGAATCCGAGACACGGGGCCCATGGGTCTCGACCCCGAGGACGGAGCAGAGCCGATCTGCGCTGAGGCCCCGAGAGGGAGAGTCGGAACCAAAAGGTCAGTACGACTCTCGGTCCCGGAACCAAGGAGAGATAGTAGACTCCGCGACTCTCCTATTGGTTCCGATGGAGTCGAGGTAAGTGGTGTCGATCGTGCAATGGACGGAAGGCCTTCTAGTTTCGACACCAACTGGGAGGAAACTGCAATCAATTTGGAAAGGGCCGTGTTCTCCATACGTTTCTGCACGACGCGATCCACATCAGTATCAAATAATGGTCTGGAAGAACGGGTCGAAGGGGCCGAAGATGGCACCGACCGAAGAATCGACGGTGGCGGTAGTTCCGACACCGGTTCCAAGACCTGGGGCTCAGTGAGAGACAAACGTTTGACGCTCGGCCCCGAAGTCTGTGGAACCGGCAAACGAACTCTGGAAGATGTACTCTGAGCCGATGACATGGGCTCCGACATCTTCGACCCCTTTGAAGACTTAGAAGCCTGGTCAGACTTGCCCAGGGCTTCTTGGAAAGCAGGCTTAAGAAGCCCCCTATCAATAAGTTTCCTGCATCTATCTGTCATGACCCTCACACTGAAGGAATGGCAAAAGGAGCAATCCTCTTGCAAGTGGAGAGGGCCAAGACAGTAGACGCAGGAAGTGTGGTTGTCAGTGATGGACATTTTCTGTCCAACACTGACACCTTTTGAAACCACTCTTTACTTTCTCAGACATAACTTAGTGATAGTTTAAATTAAGAGGAATTTACAGTTAGAAAGGGGTAGGCCCCAAAGGGAAACCTATAGAAAAAAAAACTAACTATAAACTACACACAAACACACTATAGTATATAAAATATAAATATCCACACAAAAAACTATAGGAGAATAATAACTTAAGAATAAAAAGAAAAAAAAGACCATCTTATCTGTTAAACTACAAATCTCTGGTCCGAGCTCTCTGTAGCGATGTGACCTCATGCAGCGGCAAACTAAATCTGGGTAGGGTAATGGCAGGGAGGATTGTGGGATATAGCCTGGTCTCGAGCTTCTCTTAGATGCAGAGCTTTGCTATGCGGCCGACTCGGAGCAGAGGATCGGCTCTGAACCCGTGTGTAAGAACAAACGGCGAGATTGAACACACTCACATCTACAGTTTACAACTAACAATTCCACAATCCTAATGGGAAACCTGGTATGAGGTACTATAAACTGCTGTTGTTGAAGTTCTTGTGTTCCAAGTCAAAGCAGACTGTAAAGAGGTGCCAGTGGGGAAAATGGGCTTTGCAAGACAGTACCTAGGCTGCATCCAATAAATGTGAATGAAGGACTGTTAACGCCCATCTGGGACACTGCAGTGTTTACAGGGATTCCTATAGACTAGAGTTGGCAAGCAACCAGTCTGAAGTGGCTGCAGCTAGGAGCCAGTCATCCATGTAAGAAAAGTTCTTGAACCCTTGCAGCTTCTACTGTAACATATGCATTTGTTAAACACCCTGGGGGCTGAATTACAACCAAAGTGTCAAAGACAGACTGGCTCCTATTCAGAAACAAACATTTTTATTCCTTGGTGATCTTTGTACAGACAGGAAATCATAGCGGTCAAAACAGCACATCCAGTCTCCTAACAGACAAGGATGGATGCATGCACTGACACCCAGCTGGAAATTTTATTTGTGAAAAAAACTAATGGAGACTGCTTTGATTCAATATCAGCATGAGGACCTTTTGTTAGAAATAAATCTGGAGCACTGGATCCTTTATATGTGGGACCAATTGGGTACCTTTTGCCTTTGAGATTCAGCACCTCTCAACTTGCTACATTCTTCAAGCAAGGTGGGGAGAAAGCAACAGTTAATAAAATCCTCGACTGCCTCTAGAAGTGAGAGAGTTGGAGCAAGTTCTCGGGGATTCAACTGCTGCCTCCATAGGAGGGCTACAGTATCCATTGCCTTTGGTTATTCCTGACAACCTTGCATCCATTGCAGAAGTTTCTGTAGCTGCATTGATTCCTCCCACATCTCTGGTTACTCGGCTGCTGACCACACCAGGACCACAACTGCTGGGGACTCTTGCAGCTTTGAGAAACAGCAATGCGGAATCTGAAATTTTTATAGCAGCAGCTGTAAGAGTTACAGGTTCCTTTTTCATATTCTCTAGCTCTTCCTTCAACAGCTTTACAGAATAAAGGCATATGTTAGAGGAGATTAAGGAAGAATCCCTTGAAATCCTCAGCAACATTAGTGAAGTGAAGCAAAGTGTGACCTGGAGTGCTAAACTTGAAGCCTGCTGGCCTAGCTAGGCTATCTAAATTACATGAAATGCACAAAAAGTCCCAATATAGATGAAAGGTGCCACCTATGACTGAGACAGGCTCTAAGTATGGCAACTCCTTCTGCTATATGGACACGTTCCACACCCAATTCAATATTAGGGTCAATGATGTGCAAGTCTGTCTATCACTGAACTATTTAAAAGATGGGCCAACAGCTTTGTGGAAAGTTCAATAACAGCACCCTAAAAATAACGAATAGTTTGACCAACTCAAATCACTTGAACGGAGCTGCAGTATACTGAAAACAGAAATTTCTCACAAAAAAGCTCCATAAAGAAATGTATTCCACATTTCTCTCTCCAATTATACTGTGATGACTATCGCAAAAAAAAAAAAGGGGAGAATACAGCATTAAGAGTAAAGACTGGTAACTAGTTATGATTCAAATGTCTGACTAAAAACCTGCAGTTTCATTCCTAGTCATCCCAAACTTCTAGGTTAGCAATGGCGTCTTAACCACACGTTAGTTTTCTGTTCTCAAACAGAAGATCCTGTCTGTCCACTTCCTCTGATAAACATACCCCAATGAAAGGGACCAGCAACATAGGAGATACCAGTACTGATATCTGCTTTCCTTCATACAAGTCTTTAATTTGGTAGAACTGGCTCTTCCTACAATCTGAAGTGGAATGCTCGGCAGGGTAGAAAGTAGAGATGCTCTCAATCTACATTAGAATCAAACTGAACCTAGAACACTAAACATTGCGGTAGGACTTTGTGCAAAACACGCACTTGAATCCAAAAGGGGTATGTACTGCTGCAAGAACCTGCAATCATTAAACCAGGTAAGTGTCAGACATCAGAACCCAAAGTAAAAACACTGAAACCGTTCTCAATTTTAAAAATGGAAACACGAACTGATTAAACTTGCCAGAGGTGCAAAAGAACAAGGCATTTGCAGCTGCTCTTGTGTATAAAGGTACCAGTATGGGGCAGCACCAGAACTGATAAGTGCAAGTCTTAAAGCTTAAGGTGACACAAGGAGAAAGGAGAGTAAGACCAGTATGCTTTGACGTGCAAATAAATGCAAAAGACAAAACTGTAGTTTCTTAAAACAATTCTGTAATAAGTTATGCAGCTCTCCCTAAATAATGCAAATAAAGGGACTAGAAAGGCACAGAAAGCTGCTGAACAGTCATTGATTGAACAGTGGAGGCAAGCCTGAAAAATCACTTTAGCATGGCTGTAACCTATATGAATTGTGACTATTAGCTGAATTTAAGGTGTAGTCCATCATTAATGCATTAAACCCAATTTTAAAAGATCAGCTCTCTTAAGATATCTTTTCCCCAGCATGTTCTTTTTAAAATTAATTTAAAAAAGAAAAATGTGTTGTGTGGGACAGCCAGTTTGTGCTCCTAATACCACCTAGTGAGTTACTTTTGTCAAGTGTATTTTAAATAGGACCCCCCCCCCCAACACAGAAAAAAAATTGTCTGCTGCTGTTATATGCATTCCCTGTAGTCTGCATACAAATTGCACCAAGACTGTGTTCATTTTTCATCTTTCACAAGAAAGGTGTGTGAGACAGTCAGGCAAACATTAAAACAGGAACTGCATTACATCCTTCATGAAAGTGATGCACACTGACATCAACTGCCCGACTCATCCATGACTCCAAAAAGCTGTTTTCTTGCTTGCCACTCAGTTAAGATTTATTTTCATCCAATGTAGCTGTTTACTGAGGCAACCCAAGGTGATCGCAAATGATCCCAATGAAGTCCTTAACAGACTAGCACGCAGTCTTAAGTGTTGCGTTACGGCTTTATCCTACTACCACATTTATCCTACCACCACATTAACAGCCACATAGGGCAAGGTTATAAACCAGAACACAGTGGGATAAAAAGTTATGTACTCGCCATAATGTTTCATCGGTATTGTCCATTTTCATTCAGCCTCAACGTATGGGACTATGATCAGACTGCCGTTGCTACAGCTCATGGAAGCCTACAAACTCTCGAGCTCTTCCCTACCAACAATGCTCTGGGTCCCCCTCTCACCTGACATAATACATACAGCTTGAGAGAAGCAGACGTATAAAAGAACTATGCAAAATGTCATCATTGGAGTTGAAGTCCAGGGGAGCAAGGGGTGTCAACTGTGCCCTCACACGTGTTCTTGTTACAGGGAATTTGAACAAAAAAGGCTGGGGAGTTGAGGCTGAATGAAAATAGACAACATAGATGGAACATTATGGTGAGTACATAACTTCTTTACCGGACGTTGTCAATTTTCATTCATCCTCAATGTATGGGACAGAGTCCCCAGCTACCTGAACCCTGGGTGGACCCCTAAAAGGATGTTCCTGAAAATGGCTCAGCCAAATACAGCTCTTCCCCTTGAGAAGAGACTAATTTGTGTGGATTTGACCAGTAGCAGCTGCACAAATATCCATGGAAGGTCTAAACTGAAAAATGTTTTAAGTTACCACACACGTGGTAGAATGAGCTCTTATATGCTTGTGGAGGACTAGGTTAAATTTTGCATACACCAAAGAAATGCATCCAGTTATCCATCTGGTTAAAGTTACTTTGACAGGCTGACCAAATCTATGGTGCGCAAAGAAAATGAAGTTGGTCTGATTTCCCAAAATCCGCTGTACAATGCAAATAGTAACGTAACTATCTATGGACATCCACTGAATGCAGCAATCATTCCTCTGTTACTGAAATTTGGAACTACTGAAGATGAATGGCCTGATTATTGGATTCTAACACCACCTTCAGTAGAAAGGAAGCATTAGTCTGTAAGGTAACCCTATTCTTGTGAAAGGCCAAGTAATAGGGTTTGGAAGATAAATCATGAAGTTCCGATATTCTCCTGGCCAAAGTTATAGTAACCAGAAAGGCAGTCTTCCAAGACAGGAATTTTATATCAAATTTGGCTGCAGGCTCTAAAGGGAGACTGAGTCAGGGCCTGCAGTGCTACAGTTAAATCCCATGGGGGAGCAGGGTCCTTAAAGTGAGTCTTAGCACGAGTAGCCTTCAGAAAATTTTTTTTTTTGTAGAAGCCAGGGGAGAACAGTGTAATCCCACATGGAAATTTGAAATTGCTGCTAGCTGAACTTTAATGGCGGATGTGCTTGCTCCTTTATTAAACAATTCCATTAGAAATTCAAGGACTAGAAATAGGAGAGAAAAAACCTAATGTAAACAAAAGTACTTATCACCCAAAACACTTGAGAGCTATCCGCAACCAAGTCTGTTCACGAAACAGGCAAGCGAGACCTGGGATGAGGGGATGAGAGCACTGTGGGTACAGTAGAGCAAGGGTTTGTAGGCTTCCGTGAGCTGCAATAATGGAAGACTCTGATCCAAGGTTGGATCAGAGTCCCATACACTGAAGATGAGTGGGACAGACTGCAAGTTTATAGCTCAGCTGCTTAATCACGAAAAGTGGGAATTTAGCAGCTATATCTCAGCCATCTTGCGGAGGAGGGTTTGTCCCAGTTTGGTTCACTTGCCTTTCTAGTACTAGGGCAGGGATCTTAGGCATGGAAACAAGGAGTTGCTACAGATGAAGATCTGGGCTTTTGTTACTCAAGCCAGTAATGACTACTCTTTTCTGTGCATAAAAGAGCACATCACTAGGGGCAGGGTTAGGGACATACCAGTAAAAAAAGCACCCATCGCTTGAATTCTAGACACAGTAAAGAGATATGTTCCTGGCCCAGGGACAAGTAGGTAGGTCATCCACAGTCCCTGGAATGGGTAAAATCCAATTTTTTTTATGTTGGAACTATCTTAAGGTTTACTGCTGTGCTGTACTACTTTGGCTTACAGGGAAGATACATATTCCCACATCTTTCAGGCAACGGTAGCCCCATTCTCAATCATTTAGTGGGCCTGTGTATAAATTTCAGAACTGGATCGTTTCTGGTTTCAGAAATTTATTACAACACATTTGATGAATGGATTGTGTTTGGGGCCATTACAGTGGATACAGTTTCCTTTATAACTGATGGGGGATTTCGATCCAGCAATATTCTTCCAGGGCAAGACAATGAATCTCAGTTATGACAACTTTTCGATACTAACCAACATAGATGGGGGCTGGCTGTACTTGTATACACCTTTGATTGTGGAACTAGAAATGTTTTGTTTTGTGTCATTGAGCTGGTATATAAATTACAAACTTTGAATTGAAGATTTCTGGACTATTGTAATCCATTTTATTTTTGGATGTGTGTTAATAGAAATGGGGCTGGGTGTATTAACATCTGAAATGGGTGTACTGGTCTGCTTTTGTATTGTGTGAAATGATTTCAGCTTTGTTTAAATTTTTATAATGCAACAGTGACTCCCTGTTGTACCAAAAGGAGGAGCATGGTTCAACAATGTGTATATGCAAACTGAAATTTTTACTGTTACTTTTTTTGGTATACCGCTTTTCCAAATGGTCTACTGCGACCTAGGTTTACAATAGTACACCTGACGATTTGGATTGACATTATAGGCAAACACATTTTGGTTATGCTGACATATCAACACCTATTGGTCTTTAATGTAAACTTGGTTGGGAGTTTACAAATCTCTATACACGTTTGCTTTAACTACATATTGAAGATTTGGCAAACTAAATACCTGGAGGTGGACATATCTTTACTTACATACATATCCTAAAAGGTTTTTTATACATATGTTTAGGGATTGTTTGTAAACATGTGATTAAATTTATATCAACCAGTACAATATGGTTATGGGAATGTTACATATTCATCTTTAGGTGCCAACAGTAGCTACTGATTTTGTGAGACTAGGGGGATTGAACCTTTGGTGTGACGAGAATAAAGGTTTACTCTGGAGGCTGGCAATTGGAAGTTAGTGGGACCTGTCCATTTATGGAGCTATTATTCTATGGAGGAACTTTATTTGACCTGGTATATTTGAATAATTTGGAATACCAACAGGTCTCAGGTGGCCTACATGCCACAATTTGACCAATTAATGCATATGATTGTAGTGTAGTCTCTCATTTCAAATATAAAATATTGATTGTGTGAACATCACAAGTGTGTAGAACATTGAGGACTGTGAAGCCTATGGTTATGGATCTGAATACTATTTTACAAGGCCTATGTGCCGATAAGAATGACATGCAAGTGTTTGGTTTGGCAACACCAAGTCATGGGGTTGAGAACAAGGAAAATATGGATCCAATTGACTGCTACAATCTATCATTCAAGAAACTGGGTAAACATATGAGAACACTACGGATAAATGTAAAGCATCTCAGACTATTCAAAGCATATCAAAATAAAAATACCAACCCTAGGGGTTGAGGATGAAAATACCATTAGTGGGTAAAAAGGATGAGAAACTACTGAAGGAATGGGGTTTAGCACAACAAAATGCCTCCATGACATTCGTTAACATACTATCCTCATACTACGAACGAATGATTGAGAATATTAGGGAGGTCAAAGCAGTATGTGTGGAACTTAGTGGGGCTGTCTTTCATAAACCCTATGTCACATGTACGAACAAGCTTATAAAGGATCTATTGATGTTTGAGAAACAAATGAAGGATAAAAAGATACAGAAATTTAGAGATATGGGGGATTACCAGAGGGGAAAACCATTTGAATATCAAAGAAATGTCATTTTCATATCCTGACAGATCAGTTGCAACACTTGAGGAAAAGACCTAGATCCATCCTTAAGACAGGTACTAGTTACAGCAGCACATCAGGGGAGGAGTCATCAGTCAGAGTCCCAACACAGGAATCTCCCCATCCCTAAACAACGTAGCTCTGACTACCCTTTAGATGTGGTAGGCATAGGGGTGGGAGAAAACACAGGAATAAACACAGTGGAAAGTCTATTACAAACAACGTGGTAGAGCAATTTTATAATATTCATAACATTTCTTTGGTTGAACAGATGGGCAAAAAATAGCTAAATAAAGGACTTAATGTTCCTGGTTACTTTACTGATATGGTAAATATTTTAGCTTTTTATCGAAGACTTAACCTTAGACTGGTTCTAGAGAATCTTCTCAAAGATCTACTGATTTCAGACTTTTGAAGTCTGATTTCACCCCCCCCCCGATGCCCAAACATGCATCCATCTTTCAGCAAGCAGTGCTCAAAGATTTAAATTTTAAACTGTTAATCGAGAATGCTTGGGTCATAACCTGTTTGTAAGCAGTCTAAGGGAATGCATTAAATTACGGTTTGTAAGCAGTCTAAGGGAATCTACAATGCTTGGTCATAACCTGACGGTTTGTAAGTAGTCTAAGGGAATTAAAAAAGCACAAATAGTTATTCTGTTGGCAGATAAGGGTGGGGCAGTGGTTATGAATTCAGATTATCTGGCTGAGGGAAATAGACAATTGTCTAACCCTCAGCATTACATGCATATGCCTATTGACCCCACCATGAGCTTTGAGGATATTGACTGGTGGTTGAAGAGGGAATCATTAAGGATTCGGTTATGCAATACCTGATGGTGGGGGACCCTAAAAAGCAGTATCTATATTTATTACCTTGTGTCTTTCGGCTCTTCCCGGTTAGGGGTCACCACAGCATAACTCCTGTCCGCTAATGATCGGCATTAGATTTTCACGTGCCAACTCGCCAGCTCTGACGCACAACCTTCAATGAAGGTACACCCATTCACGCATGTCTCCACACAGAAGGCGCTCTAGCTGAGAAACTAACAGGACAGGAGACAACGCTACCGCAGCACCACAAAAAGTCTGGATAAACCTCTAGGCAGGCCTATTGTTTCAAATATAGGATCTCCGACAGAACCATTGTCTGCTTTCTTGACACATTTGAAACCACTGTTGAAATTAAGAGCTAGGACACTACACAATTCTTAAAAATATCAGATACACAACTGGAACCAACTTGGCTACTTTGTACACTGGATGTGAAGGTTCTTTGCACCAATATACCCAATCGGGCAGGCCTACAGGAGCTTGAATACTGGTTAGAGAGGGCTGACCTATATCCGGCGGGTTTTACACTATGTGTGTGCATGGCCAAACATGTCTTATCCAAAAATTATTTTTTTCAAGGGGAGTGTTACTGGCAAACAAGGTACAGCAATGGGTGCATCATTTGCCCCCAACATAGGCTGACATTTGTGGGATATTTGGAGGAACACATGATATAGAAGGACATCCACATTTATTTGAATGAGACAGATATTTGATTTTAGATTGCTGGATGGTGTAGTGTGTGGACAGGCATTATTTGTTGGAGTTTGTACAGTATTTAAATGACAAGTGGGGGATACAATTCACACTGAATTGTGAAATTCAAATTCATTTTAGCTGTTACGATCATAAGGAATCTTGATACTTAAAATATCCCCAGTATAACAACTTGCTGTTTGCCTCTAGTCTGCACCCATACCATATCAAAAATATACCTAAATCTCAATTGTTTCACATAAAAAGAATATGTTCAACACAGGAAGAGTCATTTCAGCAAGACCGGACTTAAAGGTTTCAGGTCAGGGACTACAAACAGCAGGATATTATGTCTGCTAGTGACTGGGCTTCCAAACAAGAAAGACCACAGTTGGAGTACAAAAATAAAACATAAGGATGACTCAGATGCTATCAGGTTTGCGACGACTTGTGGGTGTAGTGTCAACTTGGCTAGGGATGTGGTGGCCAAAAACTGGAACATATTACTGGCCAATGAGGAATTGTATCAGGTCCTTAATTCAAATTGCCAATTCTCTTTTCAGAGGGGCAAGACTCTGGGAATCATTTTTCATATTTCAAACATGATAGAACCAGGGGTCCCTCTGGCTATCAACTGACGATTACTAGGGACAAACTGCTGGGTTCACATGCGGCCATTGTACTTTTGTAAGTTCATGTACAAGTCCAAACAAATTACCAGCCAAGTCTATGATTAAGATTTGCTAATTGTGGAACTGACTGGGTTATATATCTGGCCACTTGCACTTGTTCAGCATTTTATATAGGTCAAACTTCCCGTCCCTTATGTATTCAGATGTCTGAACACTTCAGCGATATATAGAACAAGCAATTAACCAATGCCCTATGCAGACACTGTACTTCCCATAATTCTGCCAAACTTTATTTTATGATTATGGATAAAATCCAGGGGGATAGAAGTAAACTTGGCTGGCATTCTAATTTAAATAGAAAAGTGAATAGGTGGATAATCAAGTTAGGGGGTCTTTTTCTCCTGGTTTTAATGATCAATTATAATTTAGTGGTATTAGTTTTTGTCCCTAAAGGATATGATGCAACAGGAAGATGGATTTATTTAATTATTTTGAATAAATGCTTGTGGTGTTTGCTTGCATGTCTATTACTGAAGAGGGCAGCAATGCCGAAACCAGTATAATGTTAGTGGAGCCACAAACTGTGTGTGCTTATTACACTTGGGTGCTGGCTGCTTTTTTGAACTACAGGATCAGTTTTTTGGCCGTTTGCACTTGCAAGCTTTTTTTGGTATATTAAAAGCCAAATTTACCTTGGTCAGGTGATTAGGGTGCATGCCAATAGCAGGCTGAGGTGATGGCAGGGTGTGATCAAGAGCACAAGAAACCCTTTCAGCTACCGTGGTTCAGTCCACAGTGATGAGTATGTCGTCCCCAGTACAGTCACTGGCAGAGTGCTGAACAGCCAGCAGGCATAAGGGCAAAAGTGCACCAAGAACTACATGCACCCCCCCCCCCCCCCAAGTTAAAAATCATACTTGCCATCAAACAATGCAAACATGAATGGCAAGTTGATTAGCTAGATATTTTCACATTTCTCAGTACATTTTGACTGAGATACAGTTACTAAAAAGTACAGTTGTGTACACTTACCATAAATGTAGACGTTAGTGTATTCACTGTTGCAGTCATTACATCTGGGTAATCTGCTGGCAGGTTGCCCTCAGTCGGCCTGAATAAAGTCTTGGTTCCTGTGCCGGTTGCTTTCTCCTCTTCCATAACGTCAGGGGTATAAAACATGCAGCAGACACCATTTTAATCAGTTTTTCTTGCCCCAGATGTCAGGTGCCCCCCCCCCCCCAAACGGGGAGCATATACATATATATATATATATATATATATATATATATATATATATATATATACATAAACATATATACATATATATATATATATATATATATATATACACACACACACACACACACACACATATATATATATATATATACATATATATATACACACACACACATATATATATATATATATATATATACATATACATATATACATATATACATATATACACACACACATATATATATATATATATATATATATATATATATATAAAAAACTGTAAATATATAAATGCACCTTAGAAACAAAATCTACCCTTCAACCAAAAGCAAATTCACCACAAAGGCTTTTGAGTATAGTGAAGGAAAGAAAAGGTATAGAAAGGGGGCTGGCGGGGACTGCAACAGTGAATACACTCAAATATCTACATTTATGGCAAGTGTACACAACTGTACTATGTTCTTCATGTTGCACTGTTGCAGTCATTACATGTGGGTAGAATCTCAAAGCTATGGATGGGAGGATGGAACTAAACAGCATTAGGAGCAGCTATAAGGCCCTGCATGACTGCAGTGGCAAAGCCTGCACTGGATGTAGAGAAGAGGTAAATGATAATGCTTTGTGAACATATGAACTGAGCTCCAAGTAGCAGCTTCCAGAATGTCTCTAGTAGGAACCCCTCTGAGAAAAGCAGCTGAAGTAGAGGCAGCCCTGGTGGAGTGGGACCTGATCCCCTTGGGCACAGGTTTACCATGGTGCAAGCAGCAGAAACGAATGCAATGGCTTATCCATTTAGAAATAGTCTGCTTTGATATAGCCTTCCCCTCTGATCCTGCAGCAAATGCTACCAGTAGTTGCTCAGAAAGATTTTGCCCTGTTTAAGTAGAATCTTAGTTGTCTGTGTACATCCAATGAATGCAGAATCCGCTCCCCCTTGTTCTGCGGATTTGGGAAAAGTTGGTAGGTGAATGGTCTGGTTAAGAGCAACACTGGATATCACCTTAGGCATAAAAGGATTGGTCCTGAGGGCCACCCTGTCAGGGTAAAAAATGAGACTCCACTGCCATGAGAGCCTGTAGTTCTAAAACCCTTCTAGCTGAAGTGACTGCCAAAAGAAAAGCAGTCTTCCAAGAAAGAAATTTTATATCCACAGTAGCTGCTGGTTCAAAAGGAGACAGGGTGAGTTTTGCCAGCACAAAATTGAGGGAGTTGGCACTCTCCTGGGAGGCCTTAAATTTGTGGCCACTCAGATACCGTTTTAGCAGTGGATGAGAAAAGAGGGGAGGCTCTGTGTTGTAATGAGCAGAGATGGCAGAGGCATGGATTCTTATTGAAAAAGATAGGCCCTTGTCAAGCTTCTCAGTTAAGTACTGTAAAATGTGAGGAATATTGGGCTTTGCTGCATCTATTCCTTGTGCTTGGTTCCAAGCACAGAATCTCTTCCATTTATCAGCATAAGATTTTCTAGTACTAGGCCTTCTGGCTTCCAAAATGTTATCCATCACAGGTTTACTGAGTGATGTGGTTTGAATAATTAAATTAGCCATGCTGCAAGATTCAGAGTTTGGAGCAGAGTGTGCAGACTTTGATGGTTCTGCTGAGACAACAGATGTGTTTGAGGCAAGTACCACAGAGGAAGGTGTGACATTCCTTAGAAGTGGGTACCAGTGTTGGAGAGGCCAGTCTGGAGCAATTAGAATCATTTTTGCTTTTCCTGACTTAAGACCTTGGAGAGTACAGGCAGAGTGGGAAAGGCATTGACTGATAGGTTTTTCCAGCTGAAGGATAGAGAATCCACTTTCCATGCTTTTTTGTGTTGAGTTCTTGTGCAGAATTTGTCCAACTGATCTATTTGCCTCTCCCCAAAACTATGTCTGGGCTTCCCCATTTCTGTGTTAACATGCAGAAGATTTGTGGATCCAGTTTCCATTTGTGCGGGTCCATAATATTTCTGCTTAGGCCGTCTGCCAGAGTATTTTGCTTTCCTGGCAGGAACTGAGCTTGAAGATGTATTTGGTCAGTCAAGGCTGTGTTCCACAAGGCCATGGCTAGTCTGCAAAGGGGGTAGGAATGGGTACCCCCCCCGCTTGTTTATGTACCACATAACTGTGGAGTTATCCCATCTTTATCAACAGTTGTCCTGGATGAAGCAAGTCCTTTAAGGCTGTCAGAGCATTCTGAACAGCTAGCATTTCTTTCTGGTTGCTATGTAAATGCATTTGGTTTGGGCTCCATTTGCCCTGAATGCCTCTCCTTGCCAGGTGGGCCCCTCAAGCATAGTCTGATGAGTCTGTAGTTAGGGTTTGGGTGGCAGGGGGTAGAGTGAATGATGGTCCCTTGTTTTGGTGACATGTCTCTGCCCACCAAAGAAACTCCTGTTGTAGGCAAGGAACGAGAGGAATCATTGTTTCCAGGCTGTGACAATGTTGACTAAGCTTTTTAGGTACCACTGAAGTTTCCTCATAGGCAGTCTCGCATATGGAATTAGTAGAATGCAGGATGTCATGAACCCCAAAGCCTGCAGAATTTGTCTTGCAGATAACTGCGTTTTTGTTGTCATTTGTTTGAAGTATGTTGTCAATTGCCTGGCGTGAGGTAAGCCATCTGGGCAGTTGTATTCAAGCTTGCACCCAGGAATGTAATTATATGAGAGGATACCAGTTGTGATTTCTTTTCATTTATGGTGTACCCTAGGCATGCTAGAAGCCTTTTTACAAACGCCAGATGGAGTGTCCTTGTCCTCTGCCTGAAGGAGACAATCGTCCAGACAAGGATAAATTTGAATGTCTGTAGAACGCAATTACTTGGTGCCAGGCACTTTGTAAAGACCCTGGGAGCAGTAGATAAGCCAAAGGGCAGTGCAGAGAATTGGTAATGCAAAAAACCTGCTTTGAAGCGGAGGTATCTTCTGCAAGATTCCCTTATTGGAGTATGCAGGTATGCCTCAAGTCTAGAGTTACCAACCAGGCATTCTTGCCTAGCATAGGCAGTAGTTGTAAAGTCAGCATTTTGAATTTTGGAATGTCCAGGAATGTGTTCAGAATCGATAAGTCCAGTATTGGATGCCATGATTTGTCTTTTCTGGGTACCAGGAAAAGTCTTGAATAAAATCCTTGTCCTTTTTCCTTTTCTGGTACTGGTTGAATAGCCCCCATATCCATGAGGGACATGACTTGTTTCTGGGCCTCTGCCCACTGGTTTTGTGGTATATCTGGCCATCCGTTTGGAATTGGCAAAGTATGGAAATGAAATCTGTACCCCTGGGATACTATGTTTAATACCCACTTGTCCTGGGTAATTAACTGCCTTTGAGCATGAAGTGCTAGTCCCCCCCCCCAAGGGGGCTGCCAAAAGATAAGTGCTTGGAGATGGTAGAGGAAAGTCATTCAGACTGCTTACTGTAGGGTTGTGCTTTGTTACCTCCAGATTTGGAGGTGGAGGCACCCCATTGCTTTGACCTATAAGATACCGGTGATTGATATCTGGAGCCTTTTGAGCGCCTGGGTTTGCACTGAGTGACTCTGTTGGATACAGGAAAGGACCAATTCTTAGTAGGCCAGTGCCTACTGAACCTGGGTGGCTGCACTTGCAAGAAATCTTTTACAGTTTGCATTAGCTTTGTCTTTCATTTTCTTTAAAAACTCTTCTGCCTTACCACCAGACTATCATGCTGTAAAGGGGCATCCAACAATTTAGCTTTAACATGATCAGGCAGATTTTGTTCCTTGAGCCAGACATGCCTTATCACAGATCCAGTTACAGCAGCCCTGCAAGAGGCCTCCAAGGAATCAAAACCACATTGCAAAGTATGCTTTCCAACCTGTTCTGCTGAATGCAATAAATCATGTAACTATTTTCCACACAATCGGAAATCAAAATAATTTTCTGTTTCAGTAAGCCCATAACATGCTGTTGATATTTAAGCATATAAAACTGGCAGTTTAAAGCCCTGATTGCCAAGGTTGCAGACATATAAACCTTCTTACCTCATCTATCCAGCGCCCTGGAATTTCTATCAGAAGGGGTAGGATTTTTGGCTGTAGAAGCCTCAACACCTTTGGGACCCTGAGAAATAGTCTCAGGACCAGCAGCAGGATTTTTGAAAAGGAATTTGTGGGAGTCAGGAACCCTGTAATATCTGTCTGGCTTACTAGGAGCCAGAGGCAGGGAATCAGGAGCCATGCCTGATTCCAAGAACACAATGTCTAATACAGGAGGTATTGCCAAAGGCCCATGCTGAGGAAGGAAATCCCTAAGCCTCTTGATTCAGAGAAGTCCTGACTCTCCCAGTGAAAATGTTCCCTCAAAGTATGCAAAGTCTCTCCAAAAGAGATCCTCAGGAGGAGATGCAGATGGGATGGATTCCTCTGCATCAGAATCCTCATAAGGTGGAATAGAAAATTCCTGATCAGAAGATGAATCAGAAGAAATGGAAACCTGATCTGAAGATTCATAATCAGTGCCAGACCTAGGCCTCTTAGCAGGGGGGTGGGGTTTGGGAACCCCTGATCAAGGTAATTAAATGCTCAGCCATTTTTACCATTTGTTTTTTAGGCATAGGGGCCTGAGCACATGGCTCATCCATCGTTTTTTTTAGACTTTTTTTACCTCGTTTTTATTGACTGCGTCAGTTTAAAATAAAAATGTTGAGGCCTAAAAACACCCTCAGAAGCTGGTGCCTGCTCAGCGGCTCCGGACCCATCCAAGGGAGAGAGATCCACGGGTTCAATACTTTGCGAATCTCACGGCATACCGGACCCCAAATGGGTCTCGGTAGAGGCCTGCGACTCAAAAGAAGTGGGTATCAGGGGCTACGAAAGCACCTCAGAGTACCAGCAAACCGGCGACTGGCTTAGGAGAAACTTAGTCAGTTTTGGACCTCGACAGCCTCTTTTTCCTTGCATTTTTTGTGAACTCCGGTAGTCTGCTTGCTAACAGACGACATTTCCGGGTAGTTAAATCTTGAACCAAAATATTTAGAAGCAAAAATATACAGACGCTTAATAGTGCGTTGGTTAAATTTAGCACAAAACCGACAGCAAGGCACGTTGTGATCAGGGCCTAGGCAAGGAATACAGTACAAATGAAAATCCCTATGAGGTATTTGCTTCCCACAAGTAATGCAATTATTAACTTTTACAAGGAGCAAGAAAAAGTTTCCCCAATGGGGTACTTAGCTTTAGTTTGAAGACTTCGGTTCTGAAACTTGAAAACAAAAATTTCAGGAGTCGGCCGACTGGCACTTGTGAACTGCTTCTGATTCAGGTACCGCATGGCAAGACCGACCAATTAAAATGGCATCGGCTGCATGTTTTACACCCCTGACGTCATGGAAGAGGAGACAGCAACCGACGCAGGACCCAAGACTTATTCAGGCCGACTGAGGGCTACCTGCCAGCAGATTACACAAAAGTAATGACTGCAACAGTGAATCACTAAGAACATCCATAGAATTATTAAAGAATTCACAGTAAGACAAAAGCTGATGCTCAAGAATATTGCAGCATCTCAGTCACATGCAGTGTCATGCCACAGACTTTTGCAGAAGGTTTTAAAGTGGACCAAAAAAATATCCAATTTGGACAAGTTTACAGCAGACTTGTTTATTCACACTAAAAGATGCAGATGGTGTATGCAATTTCACACAGGGAACTGTCCAAATTAACCCTGGCCTGCTTAGGCTGGCAAGTTCTTTAGTCATCTTGTCTGCACAGATCTCTCAGGAAATAAATTAGTCTAAGTGCAGCTGTAAGCAGTCTCAGTAGCTTGTCCTGTAAACACAACCAATTGTTTTTCCACTACAGAAACACAAAGATCACACTGATTGTGAAACAAAGGAATGTAGCCAAAACAAAAAAAGGGATACACAAATGCTCAGCTGGTGTACCAGTTATCTACCAAGTTCAGTAAGGAAGAGCTCTAGAAAATGCAATTGAAAATGTGCACTTTTTGGTCCATGTTGCATTACAATGCCAAACTAAAGCTCTAGCAAATCACCCATATGAAGCACCTACGCAGAGCTTTACACAAAACTGACCAAGATAGACAAGTTGCATAGTACTTGGAACTAACAAATCCAGCCAAGCATGCCAGGGTACTTTCGCTAGTGTGCACGAAAACCTTGTCTGTGGGGAATTTTTGGTGACACCTGGAGAAATACCAAGATAAATATGATTTTACCATTACATGTGTTGCAGAATGCCATACAGTAAAAATGTGTTTTTCCTACATGCAGTTCAGTTTCACAGCAAGAATGGCCTAACATAATTAAACAGAAAAAAGAGCATTCATGCAAGATATCTATTTCCATTATATAAGAATGTATACAGTTCATCTGCGATATTACACAACTCTTGGGGCCTAAAAAATCTAATAAGTGGTAGCTTTGAATGCTTTGGCCCTCAACATGTTTATCTAGGTAGCCACCAGCTTTTTTGCAAGCTTTTTTCCGTTTTTTCTTCATTTTTATTACTCAACTCTGCTGCACGTTCTTAGAAAAACTGGTAAACACAAAATTGTATTCATTAAATTGAGCAAACTGGCGATCAAGACGCTTGAATCCTTCAATCTTCTGGATAGAGGAAAATACAGTACGACATTTAGAGCTCTGAAAGGAAAAATTCAGCAATTAGTAGTGCATTAAAATTTTCTAAGAAATCCTGGTTAATGCTAGTTTTTTCTTCATATTTTTCCCCCACAGCAAACAGATTCACAGCACCAAGTACTCAGCAAAGCTCAGGTCTAAAACACAAGATACTTAAAGGTAATGCTCTGGTAAGGGTATACATATAGGCCTACGTACAGCTATCACAGGAAAACAGTTACAAAGGGTGTCCTGTACTAAGACACTCGACAGAAAGCACATCTCTATCAGCAAATGCAGTGTAAACACCCAACCACTGAATGAAGCTAATTTCTGAACAGCAACACTCCACCTAAAAATTTCATGGCATGGCTAAAACACATCATACTGACAAAATGACAGCAAACCCCTTCCCTCTTCACTTCCTGTCTGGAACTTGAAGGAAAATCTGTGAAGAGTAATTGCATCTAATACCAATTTATGCACTTACCAGAATACTGTTAAGTGCCTGGTATATGTGCAGACACTGGGAACCTGTCACATTTGGCACCTTTCCCATGGCAACTACATCTCCTTACAATTCAAGTCCCTCCCTTATCCCAGAATTCCATAAGCCCGAGGAAAGGGCTTCAGGCACAGTAAAATGACTGGACAGCATACATACCAAGAAAACCCAAACATGTAAAATTGGGACTGAGGAAAAGCCAGGCCTCATGCTCTTACAGATGCCCTCAGAATGAAGGGAGAGAGATTAAAGTGGGTGGGCTGTTACACTGTCAGGATGGAGGCCAAACAAATTCAACATTATGGTAAGTACATGACTAATATTTGCTCTGGTTCTGTCTGGACACTGGAAACTTTAGTCAACACAAACCCAGTAGACTTGTCTATGACACTTTAAAGAATGGTAGCTCTAAAGGAAACTGGTGCTCGACAAAAGTATTCAAGCTATAATGTTTAGCAAATCTAAGGTTGAACATGTGGCAAAGTAGCCAAAATCAAGTGCCAGACTTCATAGGAAGGCCATGGACATAACCTGATCTGGCTGGCATTAACTTCCATCCAAAAGAGCAAGGATTTGCCAGAGGAATGTACATAGGGTGTCCTACTTCCCATTGTTGCAGTATTCTTTACAAATGGGATATCCTGCACAGGACAACCAAACTACTGGCCGGCATACCAAAGCAACTCCTAGGTGCTTTACTGCCAGATGTATATCCTACAACTAAAGCACAGGGTACTTCTGGCCGGCATACGAAAGCCATAACTCCAAGGCGCTTTATTGCCAGATGTATATCCTACATCTAAAGCACAGGGTATTATAAGTGAGGTACAAGCACCTAATCCTTAGAACCAAATTATCCCACAACAGCCAGAGCAACTAGAGGAGAAAATATGTTCATCCAGGAAAGGAAAAGGAAGGACTCAGCCAGAGGAAAAGCCACAGAGAAACTAGGGGGAGGGACAGAAAACTAAAGCAGTGAGACGTAGAACATTAAGGTTAAGCTAAGATTTTACACAACTGTGCTATGACCTTCCTTATCACTGCTCCAGCATGCTTCATAAATGGGGGAGTACAAAAGCTACTGAAAAGTATGGGAAGCCACAGTGTAGCTCTCCAACAACCAATGTATGAAGACCCTAGCAAAACCAGCCCTGACCTATTAATTACATTTACTAAACATAAATTGGGTGTATGTACACAAGACCAAGCAGTAGCTTCCAGACTGGATCTAGTATCCAGACACTTATACCTTTAGTCTTATCAAGGTAGTATCTGAGCTGTTGATGTAGATCAAAATATGAAGAATTCTCTCATCATGATTCTGTGGAGAAGGGAAAAAGGATTGTCGGATTCAGAGACAAAGCAATCTTGGGCATAAAAGTTTCTCTTTATACAAACCCTTCTATCTTTGGCAATAAAGAGGGGGTGGTAAGCATAAAAAACACTTCCAAGAAAGACATGGTGCCCACTTTACAAGCCAAAGGACCTGGCACTCTGGAACAGAAATGGGGGAGAGGTTTGTTCTGGTGGAGACCAAGATTTACCAGAGTACCCCACTGATGTACAATGACCACAAAAAATGCCATGTAAAGCAGCCAGTCTTGAAGATCTGCAGGAATGTAAACTGCCTGCAGAGTTAGATGACAGCCAACTGCAAAATCCAAAGCCTGAAGGGATAGCATGCAAAGATGGTGCCCCCTTTGCCTATGTGCCACATGACCACGGTATACTGTGAAAACCCTCCAAGTACCTGAAACCCAGACGATGAAAGGCATGAAGATACAAAATCAGAGCTCTCGTCTCTTATGTCGATACAGTTCACCTGTTGCCAGGAAAAGAAAGGCCATCATTGGCAGGTTTGAATCCTGCAACCCACAAAATCTTGGTCTTGATAAGGTAACAGAACAGATTTACAAGAAAAGTACAGTTTTGTACCTACCATAAATGTAGATGTTAGAGTGCTAATACAGCTGCAGTCATAACAGATGGGTTCTCCTGCCGTCAGGCGGGTCCTCGGTCGGCCGAATTCCAAAGTCTAGGTCCGGCGTCTGTTGTCGTCGCTTCTTCCCTGACGTCAGTGCACCAGGGGTATAAAAGAACCAGCCGACGCCATTTTCTTCAGTTTTTCTTGCCCCAGATGTCAGGTGCCCCCAGAAGGAAGGCAATACATAAATTTGTGTAATAAAGCAATGCAATATAATCAAAATACAGTAGATGCAAGCAAATACACCATAAAAGAATACCCCAATCAGGTTGTATGAGGAGGTTAGCCAATAGGCCTGTCCCAAGAGGGGAAGGAGGGAGGGAAACCTGGACTGCAGCTGTATTAGCACTCGAACATCTACATTTATGGTAGGTACAAAACTGTACTATGTTCATCGTGCATACAGCTGCAGTCATAACAGATGGGTAGAATCCCAAAGCTAAGAAAGGGGTGGTAGGCACTAGGTGGAACTAGGAGCCAGAATGCCCTGCAAGACTGCAACGGCAAAGCCTGCTCTACTTTTGGAGTATAATGGTAGGTGGTAGTGCTTGGAGAAGGTATGCACAGAACTCCAAGTGGCTGCTTCCAAAATATCTTTGGTAGGAACTCCTCTGAGGAAAGCTGCAGAGGTAGCTGTGGCCCTTGTGGAGTGAGATCTGATGCCTGCAGGTAGTTCTACCATGAAAAAAGTAACAAAAAAGTGTATGCAGTGGGCTATCCATTTTGAGATTGTCTGTTTGGAAATTGGCTTCCCTTGAGCTCCTATAGCATGGGACACAAAGAGCTGTTCTGATTTTCTGAAAGGCTTTGTTCTGTCCAAATAACGCAGCTGTCTGTGGATGTCCAAGGAATGTAGTAGTCTCTCCCCTTTGTTTTGAGGATTAGGGTAAAAGGTAGGCAAGTGTATAGCCTGATTCAAAGCTACCCTGGATACCACCTTTGGCATAAAGGACGGGTTGGTTCGTAAGGAAACTCTGTCCTGATGGAAGATGATAAAAGGCTGCACAGCCATGAGGGCTTGTAGTTCCCATACCCTACGAGCTAAGGTGCTAGCCAGTGGGAAAGCTGTTTTCCAGGACAAATATTGCAAATCTGTTGAGGCAGCTGGCTCAAAAGGAGGCAAGGTCAGCTTTTCTAGAATAAAATTGAGATCCCAAGCAGGTATTGGTTGTTTCCTTTGGGGTTTTATATTCTTTGCCCCTCTGAGGAACCGTCTTAAGAGGGGGTGAGAGAATAAAGGTGGATCAGTGTTGTATTCTGCAGAAATGGCTGAGGCATGGATTTTGATGGAGGAGAATGAAAGTCCACTGCTTAGCAGCTCAGCTAGATACTGTAATATTTGAGGTAAATTCACTTTTCCAGGATTCTGGACCTTTTTCTCATTCCAGGCACAAAACAGTTTCCATTTTGCGGAGTAGGTTTTTCTAGTAGACGGCCTTCTGCCCTCCAAAATGACATCCTGCACCTCCTTGGAGAGTAGGGTCTGTTGTGATGTTAAGGAATCTTCCATGCGGCCAGATTGAGTGTTTTCAGATGACTGTGAAGAGTTTTGAAGCTGGAGTTTTGAAGCTGTGCTGAGTCAGAAGAGGAGACATTAGAGGTAGGGTCCATGGAGGGGAATGCGTCAGGCTCCTCTGGAGTGGGTACCAGTACTGTCTTGGCCAGTCTGGAGCAATGAGAATCATCTTTGGTCTGTCTGCTCTGGTTTTTAATAGAACTTTGGGCAGCAGAGGAAGAGGTGGAAAGGCATAAACTGTCACTGTTGTCCAACTGAAAGAGAGCGCGTCCACTCTCCAGGCCTGTGGATGGAAGTCTTTGAGCAGAATTTTGTCAATTGGTGATTTTTGTGGGAGGCAAAGAGATCTATATCTGGCCTTCCCCATGCTTGAATTATCTCTGTGAAAACTTGAGGATGCAACTTCCATTCGTGTGGATCTGTCATATTTCTGCTTAGGTTGTCTGCCATCGTGTTTTCCTTGCCTGGCAAGTACTGTACTTGAAGTTCGATTTGTAATTCCAGGGCCATGCTCCAAAGTGACATGGCCAGCCTGCATAGGGGGTATGAATGGGTTCCTCCCAGTTTGTTTATGTACCACATTACTGTGGTGTTGTCTGTCCTTATCAATAGTTGACCTGGAAGCAGAAGGTCTTTGAAAGCTATAATAGCATTTATTACTGCTAGCATTTCCTTTTGATTGATGTGAAGGTGCTTTTCTTTTTGGGACCATTTGCCCTGAATGCACCGATCTGTCATGTGCGCCCCCCAGGCGTAGTCAGAGGCGTCTGTTGTGATGACTTGACTTGCCTGAGGCTTGCAGAATGGGAGACCTGTGTTTGGCATGCTTGAGCCCACCACAGAAATTCCTTTTGAAGACATGGAATTAGTGGTATTATTGTTTCCAAACTGTGACTGTGTTGAGACCATAGGTTTTTCAGGTACCATTGAAGTTTCATCATATGCAGCTTTGCACATGGGATTAGTAGGATGCAAGATGCCATGAATCCCAGAGCCTGCAGGATTTTCCTTGCAGTCAGCCTGGTGAAATTTGCTAGTTTTCTGAAGTATTTTGGTACGAGTAAAAATGTGTTTAGGATGGACAGGTCCAAAATAGGTCTCCAGTCTTTTCCCTTCCTTGGTACCAGGAATAGTCTTGAATAAAAACCTTGACCTTGTTCGTGAGTAGTTACCTCTTGAATAGCTTTCATGTCCACGAGATCTGAAATTTGTCTTTGTGCCTCTGCCCTTTGATTGTGTGGCAGGTTTGGCATGCCTCTCATTTTTGGAAGGGTGTGAAAATGGAATCTGTAGCCTCTGTTTATAATGTCCAGGATCCATTTGTCTTTTGTGACAATATGCCATTTTTTTTGAAAATGCCAGTTTTCCGCCTAAGGGTGCTGCCATTTGAGCCTTGCTTGGCATGCAAAAGGGAAAGTCATTGGGCTTGCTTTCTGAATGGCTGAGAACTATCCTCACCACCTCTGTGTAGGAGCTTGCCATTGTCTGCCCCTAAACAATCCTTGAGATTGCCCTCTGCCCCTCGGGAGCCTGTATCTACCTCTTTGGGGTCTGTCCGTGGCTGGAAAGGACCAATTTTTGGAAGGCCAATTTCTACTGAAACGTGGAGGTTGTACCTGTAGAAAATCTTTCACTGTTTGCATTGATTTAGCCTTTTCCTCCATTTTCTTTAATACCTCCTCAGCTTTAACACCAAATAATACACCCTTTTGAAGAGGGGCATCAGCAATTTAGCTTTGACATGATCTGGTAAGGTTTGCTCCTTGAGCCAGCCATGTCTACGTATGACTGATCCTGTAACAGCAGCTCTACATGAGGCCTCTAGGGCATCAAAACCACATTGCAAGGTACGTTTACCCACTTGTTCTGCACTATGCATCAAATCCTGCAACTCCTTCAAGTCTGCTTGTTCAGGTTGTGACATTTTGCTTCTAAACTGTGATAACAAAAACTGTTGGTACTTTAGCATATGGAACTGGCAGTTTAATGCCCTTATGGTTAAGGTGGCCGAGGTGTATACCTTTTTTCCCCACCTTTCTAAGTATCTGGAATCTCTCTCGGAAGGTAATGGGTTTTTAGCAGTGGAGGCCTTAATTCCCTTGAGGCCCTGTGAGAGTTTCTGGGTCAACCGCATGGCTTTTGTATAAAAATTGGTGTGAGTCAGGAACCCGGTAGAACCTGTCAGGCTTGACTGGGGCTGGAGGTAAAGAATGGCAGGCCTCCGAGTACACATCTAGTATGTCTAAGACAGGAGGTATAGCCAGAGGCCTGTGCTGAGGTAGCAAGAGAAAATCCCCAAGTCTTTTCTTGGAATCTGAGTACTCTTGGCCTTCCCAGTGGAAGTGTTCCCTTAAGGTATGCAAGGTTTCCCCAAATAAGTAATCCTCGGAAGGGGGGGGGGGTTAGAGGGAATGGACTCCTCAGCATCAGAATCTTCAAAAGGGGAGTAAGAATGTTCCTGTTCAGAGTGCTCTGAAATAATGGAGGCCTGGTCAGAGGAGGGGGATTCTTCCTCCACTCTGGGCCTTTTGTCCGGGGGGGGGGGGGGTTGAGAACCCCTGATAAGAGTAATCAAATCCTCAGCCATTTTAAGCATCTGTTTTTTAGGCATGGGGCCTGGAGAAGGGCCCTGTGGAGCTTATCTCAGAATGCATGGCTGCTTTAGACTTAGTGAAAGCCTTGATAGAAAAAGAAGAGAAAGGTCTGAAGACACCTTGACAGGAGGCAGACCAGTCTACATTTTGAGATTCACCACCAAGAGTGGCTTCAGTATCTGTAGTCGGAGTGTGGGCAGAGGAGCCTGCGACCTCGGGCACAGAAGACACCGCCAATGAAGTGTCGGTAGGCAGGGGCTGCGTAGGCGCCTCGCTGAGAACCAGACCACCTGTAGTCTGCTTTGGCGTGGTGTCGGTAGAGGCCGCGGACCTAGTGTGTCGGTCCTCATCTTTGCGGTTTTTTTTAGACAAAACTGGAGTCGGAGTATCCGACGACATAATATAGTTACATTTTTTGCCAAAATAGTGCTGGGCGAACTCTGCCCGACACTTAATGGTGCCTTTGTTGAATGTAGCACAAAAACGACAGACCAAGACGTCGTGGTCTGGGCCTAAGCAAGGAATGCAGAGGGAATGAAAATCCTTATGCGGTATTTGCTTCCCACAAGAAATACAATTATTAACTTTGCCTGACATCGGTCTGAGGCAAGAAAAGTTTCCCCAACGGGGTACTTAGCTTTAAAGAAGACTTCAGTTGCAAAATTTTCATAATTTCAGGAGCTGGCCGACCGGCACTTGCAAACTGCTTCTGCTTCGGGCACCACGTGGCAAGAAAGACTGAAGAAAATGGCGTTGGCTGGTTCTTTTATACCCCTGGCGCACTGACGTCAGGGAAGAAGCGACGACAACCGACGGCGGACCTAGACTTTGGAATTCGGCCGACGGAGGACCCGCCTGACAGCAGGAGAACCCATCTGTTATGACTGCAGCTGCATGCACGATGAACATCCACACATTGCGAAGAAAGTGTATTTAAGATCCTGAAAAAGGTGCCAAAAGAGCTTGAATAAGCAGGTCGCCAAATACAAGAAAATATGACTTCCCTGAAGTGTGCAGAAGGATACCACCGGAGTCAGTCTGCAGAAAAATACCACTGGAGCCAGACACTTGAAGACCCTTGGTGCTGTAGAAAGATTAATAAGGCAAAGCAGAGATTTGGAAATGTGAGGAAGAAAGCAAAAAAAACGGTGAATAGGAATGTGAGGGTAGGCATCCTTCAGATCCAGACACCAGGAAAGACTGAAATAGTAACAGGGGAAAGAAAGATCGGAAAATCTGTTTTGAAAAAGCACTTTCAGAAAGTTTTGGGAAAACATCCTAATTGGGCTTCTAAGGATCATCCTTCCTGGAAACCAGGAATACTCAAATAAAACACCTTGCCCTTCTGAGAAAGCAGAACTGGCTGAATGGTTAACAGTCTAGAACTGGGGGGGGGGGGTAAGGATGATGGCAATTGGGAAGTTGGGGAATGACTGAAAAGGGAGGAAGGGAATTCCAAACCATAAAATACCCATTCTGAATTATGGAAAGCACCCACAAATGTGTTATGCTTTGCTAAAATGGAAGACAGTAAATCTGAATGAAAAAATCTGGCCAAGGGGCAAAACAGCTCAAATGTCAAAAGACCTGTCAGAAAAAGTTTTTGACCATTAGAACCCTGAGAAGGCTCATCAGGGAGATCCCTCTTTGAAAGCCACTTAGGCTTTGCTCTGCTATTTCCTCACAAGGGAAGACTTCAAAGGGGCACTTCTCTGAAACTTGGGAAAAGCAGAAAGTAAGATCTGCTTTAAGACCTTGCATAACCTTCCCTTATCCTATAAGGTGTTGAAAAAAGTGTAAAATCTTACCATAACGGTAGATGGCCTTCTCTTCACTGTTACAGTATTTATTACATCAGGGGTAGTCTAATGTCCAGCCAGTATACCAAAAAAGTTGTCTTATCACAACGTTCCATCAGAGTTCTTCCAGTCATCACTGATGGGTTCGGTTCAGAGCCCTCAGAACAGAGTCTGCCTAATACCAAGCTTGCGTATACCAAAAACTCGAGCTAAGCTGCTACCCACAATGCCCTTCTCCCAGTTACCTCAGATCGAGTTTGCATGCAACATACAGAAGAAAACAAAAGAGAGGCCATTTCTGCACAGAAACCCTGAGACACCACAAGGGCTCAGAAGATCCACTAGAAGCCTTTAGTGGGGGACAGTGGGAGGGTATGATGACTGGAAGATCAACAACTCAAATGGAACGTTATGGTAAGACATAACTTCTTTATCTGAAGTTAAGCTTCTTCTTATTCATTACTGATGGGACAGAAACCCAAGCTACTTGGATAACCTGGGTGGCCCTTATGGAAGTACAGTACAGTTATGTACCTACCATAAATGTAGATGTTCGAGTGTATACCCTGCTGCAGTCATCACACTTAAGTTATCCTGTCGTCAGGCAGTCCCGCAGTCGGCCTGAATTCCAAAGCCTTGGTCCGGCGTCGGTTGCTGTCGCTTCTTCCCTGACGTCAGTGCGCCAAGGGTATATAAAAGGCATCAGACGCCATTTTCTTCAGTTTTTCTTGCCCCAGATGTCAGGTGCCCCCCCCCCAAAGATGGTCAGTAGATAGTACCAATAATAAAAGCTTAGCACCAACAAACATCCCTCCAGCTATAAGCAAATACACCACAAAGGTTGTATCAGATTTTAAGGTATTGAAAGGTTTTAGTTAGGTCAGAGGGGATGGAGGGAGGGTAACCTGAACTGCAGCAGGGTATACACTCGAACATCTACATTTATGGTAGGTACAAAAAGTACAGTTTTGTACCTACCATAAATGTAGATGTCCGAGAGGTATGCATCTGCAGTCCTAACATATGGGTTGTCCTGCCTCAGGCAGCCCTTCGGTCGGATTCCAAAGTCTGGGTCTGGCCTGGGCTGATGTCGCATTTGACCCGACGTCATAGCTGCTGCGAATTGGGTATAAAGGCATCAGCCGACGCCATTTTCCTCAGTGTTTCTTGCCCCAGATGCCAGGTGCCCTCTAGGAAGGCTAAATTTGGATAAATGCAAATGGTTCCAAACAGTAGAGAGCAAACAATATAAGCATGTATATACATATATACAAACAAATACACCACAATAGATTCCCCCAGCTAGCTACAAGATGGGCAAATACCCTAGGAGTACCACAGAGGGGAAGGAGGGTGGGTAATCCTGACTGCAGATGCATACCTCTCGGACATCTACATTTATGGTAGGTACAAAACTGTACTATGTCCTTCAAGGATGCATCTGCAGTCCTAACATATGGGTAGAATACCATAGCCAAACTGGGGGGTGGAGGCACTAAGATGATTATGGTGTAGTTAAGATCCCTTGCAAAACAGCAGTTGCAAAACCTGCTCGGGATCTGGAGTATAAAGGTAGATTATGCTTGGCAAATGTATGCACGGAGCTCCAAGTAGCAGCTTCTAAAATGTCTTTGGTAGCCACTCCTCATAGAAAAGCTGTAGTAGTGGCTGTAGCCCTTGTGGAGTGAGGTCTGATGTTTTCTGGAGTTGTCTTTCCATGAAAAAAGTAACAAAATCGAATGCAATTTCCTATCCATTTTGAGATTGTCTAAATTGCTTTTCCTTCCATTCCTGATGCATATGCTACCAGAAGCTGGTCAGTCTTTCTGTTGGTCTTGGTTCTGTCCAGATAGTAGTGCAATTGCCTGTGTACATCCAATGTATGTAGTAGTCTTTCCCCCCTGTTCTGTGGGTTGGGGAAGAATGTCGGCAGGTGGATTGCTTGGTTCAATGATACCCTGGAGACCACTTTTGGCATAAAAGTAGGATTAGTTCTCAAGGACACTCTATCCTGAAGGAAGTTAAGGAAGGGCTGTACTGCCATTAATGCCTGTAATTCAGAAACCCTTCTTGCTGAAGTGATTGCAAGCAGGAAAGCAGTTTTCCAAGATAAGAACTGTAATTCTGCTGTTGCTGCTGGTTCGAAAGGGGGAAGTGTTAACTTTTCCAGCACAAAGTTAAGGTCCCATGTAGGCAAATGTGGCTTCCTTGGAGGCTTTACATTTTTAATTCCTCTCAAAAACTGCCTGAGTAGAGGATGAGAGAAGACTGGAGGATCCGTGTTGTATTCTGCTGAAATTGCTGATGCATGAATCTTAATGGAGGAGTAAGACAGGCCATTGTGGAAAAGTTCTGCTAAGTATTCCAGGATGTTAGCTATGTTCGCTAATGATACATTTTCTCCTTTTGCTGCACTCCAATGAGGTATCTTTTCCATTTGGCTGAATAAGTCTTCCTTGTGGAGGGTCTGCGAGCCTCCAGGATAATGTCTTTAACCCTCTGAGATAAGTCTGGGTTATTTTGCTTTATGTAATATTCCAAGCAGCTAGCTGCAGTGTTTTCAAGTTTGGATGAAGGATCTTGTAGTTGTTCTGTTAGTAGTAAAGGAACTAGAGGTAGAGGCCATGCGTGTGTCCGAGACATACTCCTCAGTAGCGGGTACCAATGCTGCCTCGGTCAGTCTGGCGCAATCAGGATGATCCTTGGGTGATCTTCTTTGATCTTCAGTAGCACTTTGTGCATCAAAGGAAGAGGTGGGAATGCATATGCTGTCAGGTTTTCCCAACTGAAGGATAGGGAGTCCACCTTCCAAGCCAGTGGATGGTATGTCCTTGTGCAGAATTTCCTCAATTGGTGGTTGTGTGGGGATGCGAACAGGTCTATTTCTGGTAGTCCCCATTTCTTTGTAATGGTTTTGAAGATGTCTGGATGCAGCATCCATTCGTGGGCATCCGTGGTAGTTCTGCTTAAGGTGTCTGCTAGTGAATTTTCTTTTCCTGGCACAAATTTGGCCTCGAGTTGAATGTTGTGGTTCAGGGCCACATTCCACAGGTCCATTGCCATCCGGCATAGAGGATATGAGTGTGCCCCTCCCTGTTTGTTGATATACCACATGACTGTGGTGTTGTCCGTCCTTATCAGCAAATGACCTTGTTGAAGAAAAGGTCTGAATGTCTGAAGTGCCTGTTTCACTGCCAGCATCTCTTTTTGATTTATATGTAGGTTCAGCTGGTCTTGTGTCCATAGGCCTTGTATACACTTGTCCACCATGTGTGCCCCCCAGCCTAGGTCTGAGGCGTCCATGGTGATAGTCTGGCTTGGGTGAGGTTTGTGGAAGGGCAGACCTCTGTTCAACTGACAGGCCTGAGCCCACCACAGGAATTCTTGTTTCAGGCATGGAATTATTGGAATCTGGGCTTCTAGACTGTGCTTGTGTTGAGACCATACATTCCTTAGGTACCATTGCAACTTCCTCATATGTAGCCTGGCATGTGGAATCAATATTATGCAGGATGCCATGTATCCCAGGGCTTGCAGGACTTTCCTTGCTGTAAGCTGGTTCTGCGTTAATGCCATGAAATAGAGTGGTAGTTGCTTTTGCTTTTCTGCTGTGAGAAATGCCATTTGATTTGATGTGTCCAGTTCTGCACCCAAGAATGTTATCCTTTGGGATGGTACCAGCCTTGACTTTTTCATGTTGACTGTGTATCCCAGGGCTTGCAGTAGTTGTATAACCTTTTCCAAATCTTTTGTTAATTTGGTCTTGTTGTCCGCTTGTATCAGGCAGTCGTCCAGGTATGGATAAATTTGAATTCCCTGAAGCCTGCAATGAGCAATTACTGATGCCAGGCATTTCGTGAATACTCTGGGCAGTAGATAAGCCAAAGGGCAATGCTGAGAATTGATAATGCTCTGATCCTGCAAGAAATCTGAGGTATCTTCTGCAATCTGGTCGAATAGGGACGTGCAGGTATGCCTCCTTGAGATCTAGAGTCACCAGCCAAGACTCCTTGCCCAGCATGGGAAGAAGTTGCTGTAGGGTCAGCATTTTGAATTTTGGAACAATGAGATGTGTTCAGAGCGGACAGGTCGAGAATAGGTCTCCATTGGTTTTCTTTCCTTGGTACCAGGAAAAGTCTGGAGTAAAATCCTTGTCCTTGTTCCTAGGCGGTACCTTTTCTATAGCTCTCATCCTTAGTAGGTGGTTGATTTGTGCTATAGCGTTTTTTTTGGTTTGGTGGTAGGTTTGGCATTCCTCTCTTTTTTGGTAGTGTGGAAGTGAAACCTGTAGCCTTTGTCTATTGTCTGTAAAATCCATTTGTCTCCTGTAATGTAATGCCAGTTTACGGAAAATAAGGCAAGCTTTCCGCCTAAGGGTGCTTGCAGTTGTTCCCTGGTAGGCGGTATCAGAGTCAAGTCATTGTGTCTGTCCTGTGGGGGTGGTCGTAGCTGAATCTGTGGCAGTACTTCTGGTTGTTAGGCTGCCACTGACGTCCCCTGTAGGCACCTCTGGATTGACCTCTGCCTCTTGGGCGCCTATTTCTGCCTCTCTTTGCTCTGGAGGTGTCTGGAAAGGACCAATTCTTCGAAGGCCAATTTCTACTAAACCTCGGAGGCTGGACCTGTAAGAAATCCTTGACCGTTTGGGACAGATTTTGCTTTTTCTTCCACCTTCTTTAGCACTTGCTGTGCAGGGGAGCCAAACAAACTTTGTTTCTCCATGGGAGCATCTAGAAGCTTTGACTTTACATGGTCTGGTAAGGATTGTTCTTTTAACCAGGCATGCCTTCTAATCACTGTTCATCATAGCTGATCTAAAGGAAGCCTCCAGTGCATCATAGCCGCATTTTAAGGAATGATTACTGACCTGCTGAGTGTTATGTACCAAATCCTGAAGGGACTTCCGGTCTATAGGTTCAGGAGAGGACAGTTTTTTATTTAGCTGGTCTAACAAAAATTCCTGATACTGAATCATGTGGAATTGACAGTTTAAGGCCCTAGCCGAAAGAGTAGCAGAAGTATAAACTTTTTTACCCCATCTCTCTAATGCTCTAGATTCTCTTTCAGAGGGGAGGGGTTTTTTAGAGGCAGCTGCTACAGCTATGGGGCACTGTGAAATGGTTTCAGGATCTGCAATAGGAGCCTTATACAAGTGAAAGTGTGTGTCCGGGACCCTGTAGCATCTGTCGGGCTTGGCAGGGGCCGGGGGAAGAGAGTCAGGGGCAGTACAGGCATCATTATAAGCATCATCAACCACTGTAAGTACTGGAGGAATGGCTAAAGGCCTATGCTGTGGTAAATGTAAAAAGGTCCTTAGCCTTCTCCTTGAATCTGAAAAATCCTGGCCCTGCCATTGAAAATGCTCTCTCATAGCATGTAAGGTTTCCCCAAAAGAAAATTCCTCGGGAGGAGAGGCAGAAGGAATGGAGTCTTCTGCATCAGAATCCTCATAAGGAGAATATGGGCCTTCTGGAGGACCTGAGTTTTCTGAATCATCCGAGGAGTAGTCTGTAGAAACAGGATCCGGGGGCTCTGCTCTAGGCCTCTTCTCTGGAGGGGGTTGAGAGGCCCTGTCTGGGTGAGGTTGGGATCCCCTGATCAAAGAAATGAGATCCTCAGCCAAGCTGAGCATTTGGGAACTGGAGGTAGGCCTGTGTGAGGGGGTTTTAGCAGGCAAGGCCTTAGAAGATTTAGTTGCTTTAGACCTAGAAAAAGCCTTGATAGACATAGATGCAGGGGGCCTAGCAGCTCCACGTGCAGGAGTAGATATGTCTAAAGGAATAGTATCCGATGAATCCTGGGAGCCTGCTACAGCAGGGGTAAGTTCAGTAGCGGATTCAGCCATGCTGTGTGAGGCCTCGGCTATCGGAGGCAAGCTTTCGGCCGAAGGAAGAACCGAGGACTCTGTTTCGGCCGAAACAGAGACTCGCGGTTGGCTTAACCGTGGTTTCAGCCGAAACCGCGGACCGCGAGTGTCGGTCCTTTTCCTTACGCTTTTTAGCTAATTGTGAAGTCGGGGTCTCAGACGGCATTTTGTAAGCAAAAGCGGGACAAAAAAACTCCTCTGCAAACTCCGACCGACGTCTAAGTGTCCGTCGGTTGAAGGAAGCACAGGCTAGACAAGCTGATACGTCGTGGTCTGGGCCTAAGTAAGGAAGGCAGTAAGAGTGGAAATCCTTATGAGGTATTTGTTTCCCACAAGTTAAACAATTTACTTTTTCTGACATCGGCTGAGGCAAGAAAGAGTCCCCAACGGGGTACTTAGCTTTTTAGAAGTCTTCGGTAGTAGAAATCTCTGGATCTGACCGACCGGCACTTGCGAACAGCTTCTGCTTCGGGCACCGCGCGGCAAGAAAGACTGGGGAAAATGGCGTCGGCTGATGCCTTTATACCCAATTCGCAGCAGCTATGACGTCGGGTGAAGTGCGACATCAGCCGAGGCCAGACCCAGACTTTGGAATCCGGCCGACCGAAGGGCTGCCTGAGGCAGGACAACCCATATGTTAGGACTGCAGATGCATCCTTGAAGGACATCTGTACTATGTTCATCGTGTTACCCTGCTGCAGTCATCACACTTGGGTAGAATCCCAACGCTAAGGATGGGAGGTGGAGTCAAACAGGGTTAGAGGAGGCTAGAAGGCCCTGCAAAAATGCAGTGGCGAAGCCAGCTCTAGTCTTAAGAGTAAAATGGTAAGTGATAGTGTTTGCTGAAGGTGTGTACTGAACTCCCAAGTTGCAGATTCCAGAATATCCTTGGTTGGCACCCCCCTGAGGAAGGCTGTAGATGTAGCTGCTGCCCTGGAGTGGGGCCTTATGCTAGCAGGAACTGGTTTTCCATGATGGGTGTAGCAAAAACGTATGCAATGTCCTATCCATTTGGAAATGGTCTGTTTTGAGATGGCCTTTCCTTGTGATGCTGTAGCATAGGATACAAAAAGTTGGTCAGATTTTCTGAAAGCCTTAGTTTTATCCAAGTAGTAACGTAGTTGCCTGTGAATGTCCAAGGAATGCAGGAGTCTCTCTCCTTTGTTCTGTGGATTTGGAAAGAAGGTGGGTAAGTGGATGGTTTGATTTAGAGCCACACTGGATATCACCTTTGGCATAAAGGAGGGTTTAATTCGCAGAGAAACTGTCTTGATGAAAAATGAGGAAAGGCTCTACTGCCATTAGCGCCTATAGCTCCGAGACTCTTCTGGCTGAAGTAATTGCTAGCAGCAGGGCAGTCCCAAGTTGGTGTTGGCGCTCTCCTGGGAGGCCTAATGTTTTTTGCCCCTCTGAGACACTGCCTTAGAAGTGGATGTGAAAATAAGGGAGGATCCGTGTTGTAGTGAGCTGAAATAGCAGAGGCGTGGATTTTAATAGATGAAAAAAAGTCCTTGTGTAACATCTCAGTTAAATATTGTAGAATCTGAGGTATGTCTGGCTGAAGGGTATTTTGGCCTTTAGCTTGGTTCCAGGTGCAAAATCTTTTCCATTTGTCTGAGTAGGCTTTCCTGGTGCTGGGCCTCCTGGCCTCCAGAATGACATCCATAACAGCTTGTGAAAGAGGGACTAGCTGGTTGCTTAGATGATGTGCCATGCAGCCAAATGTAAGGTTTTGAGCTGGCCGTGTAGAATCTGACTGCCTTGCTGTGTGAGTAGATGAGGAATTTTGTGGTAAAATCCATGGTCGGCCCTGGGCCATATTCCCTAGTAGGGGGTACCAGTGTTGGGGTGGCCAGCCCGGGGCAATGAGTATCATTCGAGGTCTCTCCATCCTGACTTTCAGCAGCACCTTTGTGAGAAGGGGCAATGGAGGAAAGGCATATACTGTCAGCATTTTCCAACTGAGTGCGTCCACTTTCCAAGCTTGATGGTGAAAATGTCCTTGTGTAAAATTTTGAAAGCTGATAGACCTGTTTGCCAACCCCCAAAACTATATCTGGGCGCCACCATTTTTGGGTTATCATTGCAAATACTTGTGGATCCAGTTTCCACTCGTGGGGATCCATGATGTTTCTGCTTAGGTCGTCTGCCAATGTGTTCTTTTTTCCTGGCAGGAATTGGGCTTGTAATTGAACTTGGTAAGCCAGTGCTGTGTTCCACAAGGTCATTGCTTGCCTGCATAGAGGGTAGTAGTGTGCACCCCCTGGTTTATGCACCACATTACTGTGGTGTTGTCTGTCATTATTATAAGCTGTCCTGGATGCAAGAGGTCTTTGAAGGCTGTCAGAGCATTCTGTACAGCTAGCATTTCTTTTTGATTGATGTGCAGATTCCTTTGATCTGCAGTCCATATGCCTTGAACGCACCGTCCTGCCATGTGTGCCCCCCAGGCATAGTCCGATGCATCTGTTGTCATAGTTTGCCTGGCTGGGGGTAAGGTGAAAGGCTGACTCTTGTTGAGGTGACATGCCTGTGACCACCATAGAAACTCCTGTTGAAGGCAGGGAATGAGAGGTATCATTGTTTCCAAGCTGTGGCTGTGTTGAGTCCATACGCTTTTCAGGTACCATTGTAATTTCCTCATATGCAGTTTTGCAAATGGTATTAGTAGTCTGCAAGATGCCATGAATCCCAAGGCCTGCAGAATTTTTCTTGCAGGGAGTTGGGTCTTTGTTGCCATTATTTTGAAGTATTGAGTTAGTTGTAGTTATTTGTCTGGCGTCAGATAAGCCATCTGGGCCGTTGTATTCAAGCTGGCACCCAGGAATGTCATAATTTGTGAGGGCACTAGTTTTGATTTCTTTTACTGTGTACCCTAGGCAACTTAGGTGTTTTACAAAAGTCAGATGTTGTAAGAGAATGTCCTTGCTTTCTGCTTGGATGAGGCAGTTGTCCAGGTATGGGTATATTTGAATTCCTCTGTCTGCAGTATGCAATTACTGGTACCAAGCATTTTGTGAAGGCCCTGGGTGCAGTAGATAAGCCAAAGGGCAGTGCAGTGAATTGGTAATGGGTTGAACCTGCAATGAAACGGAGGTATCTTCTGCAATTTTGTCTGATAGGGACATGCAGGTATGCCTCCTTGAGGTCCAACGTTACTAGCCAAGCTTTCTTGCCCAACATGGGAAGAAGCTGCTGTAGTGTTAGCATCTTGAACTTGGGTACTTGCAAGAAGGTGTTTAAAACTGAAAGGCCCAGAATGGGTCTCCAAGCATTGTCCTTTCTGAGGACTAGAAAGCGTCCTGAGTAAAATCCTTGGTCTTGCTCCTGTGTAGGTACCAGTTGAATAGCTCTCGTCCATGAGAGCTGTAATTTGTTTTTGTGCCTCTGCCCATTGATTGTGGCAAGTTTGGCATTCCTTTTATCCTTGGCAAGGTGTGGAAATGGCATCTGTATCCTTGTGAGATAATGACTAAGACCCATTTGTCCTTTGTGATGATGCGCCAGTTGTCTATAAAAAAAATGCTAATTTTCCTCCCAAGGGAGCTGCCAAGAGAATTTTGCTTGGCAGTTTGAGATTCAAGTCATTGTGTTTGTCTTCTAGTAGTTTGGGACCTGTCTTCTCCTCCCTTCCGTGTTGCAGTGCCCCATTGGCGAGGTTTGTAAGGGATTTGTGCTTGCCCTCTGCCCCTTGGGCGTCTGCATTTACCCCTCTGTGGTCAGAAGCTGGAAAGGACCAATTTTTTGCTGGCCAATTTCTGCTGAAGTGTGGGGGTTGTACCTGTAAGAAATCTTTGACAGTCTGCATAGATTTTGCCTTATCCTCCATTTTCTTTAAAACCTCTTCTGCTTTAACCCCAAATAAGACACCCTGCTGTAAGGGTGCATCTAGTAACTTTGCTTTAACATGATCAGGCAGAGTTTGTTCCTTAAGCATGCCTACGTATAACAGACCCAGTAACAGCTGCTCTACAGGAAGCTTCCAAGGAATCAAATCCACATTGTAAGGTATGTTCGCCCACGTGTTCAGCTGCATGCAACAGATCCTGCATTTCTTTGAATTCAGACTGTTGAGGATGCGTGCTCAATCTTTTGTTTTATTTGAGACATTAGGAATTGCTGGTATTTCAGCATGCAAAATTGACAATTTAGTGCTCTCATAGCTAGAATAGCAGAGGTGTAAACCTTCTTCCCCCACCTATCTAGTGCTCTGGAGTCCCTTTCAGAGGGTACAGGATTTTTAGCCATAGAAGCCTTAGCCCCTTTGGGACCCTGGGAGATTTGTCTATGGGTCAGCAACAGGGCTTTTGTAAAGGAATTTGTGAGAGTCAGGCACTCTATCTGGTTTGGCTGGAGCAGGAGGCAGAGAATATGGATTTAGACTAGATTCTAAGTAAACATCATCCACAATGTCCAAAACTGGAGAGATAGCAAGTGGTCTGTGCTGGGGGAGTAAAAAAACTGAGCCTTTTCTTTGAGTCTGAGTAGTCCTGACCTTCCCAGTGGAAATGTTCCATGGTATGTAAGATTTCCCCAAAGGAATAGTCTTCAGGGGGAGAAGCTGAGGGAATGGAATCTTCAGCATCAGAATCTTCATAAGGGGGAAAGGAGTAATCCTGTTCCTCAGAGGAACCTGATGAAATAGACACTTGATCAGAGGAGGCATAATCCTCCTCTTGTCTAGGCCTTTTGTCGGGGGGTGGGGGGGGTTGGGAACCCCTGATTAAAGAAATAAAATCTTCAGCCATTTTAAGCATCTGTTTCTTAGGCATGGGGCCTTGAACTGGAGACTGATGTGCAGTCTTTTTTGGTTTTAAAGGAGTCTTAAGCTTAGCATAAGATTTTATGGTGAGAGTAGTCTGTCTGAAGACACCTTCTGTAACTGGTGTTTCTGCAGCACCGGCTTCTCCTTCTGCAATGTTATCGGTAGGGCCTAAAGAAAATGGCTGCGTCGGCCTAGAACTGTTTGAGAATCCGAAGCAGTCTGTAGTTCCAATTCTGTGGTTGTCAGGGGCTGCGTAGGCGCCTCACTGAAAACCGGAGAACCGGCGACCAGCCCAGCAAAGGCCTCAGAGTCTGGCTTGGATCTAGGCTGCCTATCTTTGCGTTTTTTTTATGCACGCCGGTAGTCGGTTGCTCCGACAGCATAGTGTAATTAAATTTCCTACCAAAGTAGTGTTGTGCGAAATCAAAGCGTCGCTTTATAGTTCGCTTATTGAACCTAACACAAAACAGACAACCAGTGACGTCATGGTCTGGGCCTAGGCAAGGAATACAAGAATGAAAGTCCTTATGAGGTATTTGCTTCCCACAAGAAATGCAATTGTTAACTTTTTCTGACATCGGACTGAGGCAAGAAAAGGTTCCCCAACGGGGTACTTGGCTTTGAAGACTTTGGACTGCAATTCGATTTGAAAATCTCCGGTGTCGGCCAACCGGCACTTGCGAGCTGCTTCTGCTTCGGGCACCGCGCGGCAAGAAAGACTGGAGAAAATGGCGTCTGATGCCTCTTGTATACCCCTGGCGCACTGACGTCAGGGAAGAAGCGACAGCAACAGACACCGGACCAAGACTTTGGAATTCAGGACGACTGCGGGACCGCCTGAAGACAGGATAACCCAAGCGTGATGACTGCAGCAGGGTAACACGATGAACATCATTCCTGAGAACCACTGAGCTGAAGGCCACTCTTCCCCTGGAGACCAAATCCAATTTGTAACGCTAGATGAAGGTATGGGGTTTAGCCCAAATGGCTGCTGCACAAATGTCATCCACGGAAGCCCTGGAG
>NC_056725.1:1338891614-1338914114 GCF_019279795.1 Protopterus annectens
TCCGGTAGTCTGATTGCTATCAGACATTTCAGGGTAATTAAATCTGTTCCCAAAATATTTTGAAGCAAAGATATACCGATGCTTAGTGTGTTGGTTAAATCTAGCACAAAACTGACAGCAAGGCACGTTATGATCTGGGCCTAGGCAAGGAGTACAGTACAAATGAAAAACCTTGAGTTATTTGCTTCCCACAAGTAATGCAATTATTAACTTACTGACATCGGTAAGGAGCAAGAAAATGTTTCCCCAATGGGGTACTTAGCGTTAACTGAAGACTTCTGTTCTGAAACTCGACGAATGTGAAAATTTCAGGAGTCGGCCGACCGGCACTTGTGAACTGCTTCTGCTTTGGGCACCGCGCGGCAAGAAAGACTGAAGAAAATGGTGTCTGCTGCATGTTTTATACTCCTGACGACCTGACGTCATGGAAGAGGAGACAGCAACCGATGCAGGACCGATGACTGATATCCAGGCCGACTGAAGGCAACCTGCCAGCAGATTACCCAAATGTAATGACTGCAACAGTGAAACACGAACATCCAGGACTGCAACCGTGAACATTCACTAAGAAGAAGTTATGTTCTTACCATAACGTTCCATGTGAATTGTTCATCTCGCCTTTGTTCTTACACACTGGTTCGGAGCCGATCCTCGGCTCCAAGTCTGCCGCATTACCAGCTCCGCATCTTCGAGAAAGCTCGAGGCACAGTAATATCCCATGATCCTCAGGTGCTAACCCTCAGATCTAGTTTGCTATACCAGAAGAATCCCTCTAGAAACTGAGTCCTAAACACTTAGGACAAGCTACACACTGTCCGGTACCCTGCCATCAAATAGAGGAGAAAAGATGCCATTCCTGATGCACAAGTAATATGCTAACAATTAGAGAAGACTGAACAAGAATTCAGTTGAACCCGTTCTCCCAGACCGCAGGACGGGGGATGGAGGGGGGGAATGTAAGAACAAAGGCGAGATGAACAATTCAAATGGAACGTTACGGTAAGAATATAACTTCTTAATGTGAAATTGTTCAATCTCGCCGTTTGTTCTTACACACTGGTAGCGTCCCTAGCTCCTTTTTCCCGGGTGGCTCAAGGGAGAACATTCCTGAGTACAGTGGAACCAAACGTTGCCCTGTCCCTGGAGTTTTTGTCTAGCTTATAGTGGGCAATAAAGGTATGTGGTTTTGCCCAAGTTGCCGCTGCACAAATGGTATCTAAAGGCAAACGAGCAGTATGGGCTGAAGAGGTTGCGATCGCCCTTGTAGAATGAGCTCTGGGTTTGAAAGGGAGTTCTTGTTTCGATTCAGCATATACAAAAAATTTATGCAGTCCGAGAGCCATTTGGATAAGGTAATCTTAGTTACCGCCTGTCCTTTCCTTTGGTCAGCATATGAGACAAATAACTGGTCTGACTTTCTGTATTCTTTTGTCCTGTGTAAGTAAAATCTCAGCTGCCTGTGGACGTCCAATTTGTGCAGCGTGTATTCTAACTTATTGGAGTGGTTTTTGAAGGTAGGCAGTTCAATAGACTGATGTTTTGAATCGAACAAACCTTCGGAAGGAAGGACGGATTGGTGCGCAAGGTTACTCTATCTGGGTGAAAAATCATGTACGGGGGTCGGACAGATAGAGCCTGCAATTCTGAAAATCTCCTGGCGGAAGTGATGGCAACCAGAAAGAGCGTTTTCCACGAAAGAAATTTTAACGGGGTTGTGGAGGCTGGTTCGAATGGGGGCAACATGAGTCGTGACAGCATGAGATTAAGATTCCAAGAGGCCACTGGATTACGAAAGGGGGGACGGAGATGAAAGGTACCTTTCATAAAAGCTTTACAAAGCCTGTTGGACATAAGAGAAGTATCTCTCCGACCAACATGAAAACTGGATATAGCCGCCAGTTTACTCTTATTGTGGACGTTGATGCACCTTCTTGAAAAAGTGTGGCAAGGAAATCTAGTATCTTGTGTACTGGAGCCCCGAATGGATCTATACCTTGTTTGGAGGCCCAGTACGCAAAACGGTTCCATTTGCTGTTGTACAATTTCCTTGTAGATGGTTTGTGAGAAGATACAATAATGTGTTGTACTGTAGGGGATAGTAACTGACCTGGCTAAGATGGGAAGCGGAGCAGCCAAGCTGTCAGTTTGAGGGATTTGAAGGTGTGAGGAACTCCTGACGAATGTGTCAACAGGTCTGGCTCCGGGTCCAGAATCCATGGTTCCTCCACTTGAGATCGAAGGAAGGGAAACCAGATTTGTCGAGGCCAGAATGGGGCCATCAGTATTATGGTACTCTCCAGACATTTGGCTTTCTGCAAGAACTTGGGAGTGGAACAGGAGGAAAGGCGTAAAGGAGACCTGGGTGCCAATCGTGTACTAGTGCGTCCCTGGGGACACCCCCAGGAGGGGGTAACAGGGCAAAGTAGCTTCTGAATTGGGCATTTAATGGGGATGCAAACAGGTCGCAGCAAGGCTGGCCCCATCTGCAGAAAATCTCTTCCGCCACGAGATTTGAGGGACCACTCGTGAGGGAACAGGATGGCTCTGCTCAGCCTGTCCGCGATTACGTTGGATGTCCCCCAGGATGTGCGTTGCTATCAGAAAGCGTCCGATGGACTTCGCCCATTGCCAAATTCTGAGGGCCTCTCTGCATAACGGGTAAGACCTGGTTCCCCCTTGCTTGTTTATGTACCAGACTACTGACATGTCTGCCTGAACTGTCACAGTTCCCTGAGGTAAGGACTTTGTTGCAACGCTAGAAACACTGCCCTCAGCTCTAGGACATTGATGTGCAGGTTGTACTCCAAGTTGCACCATTGACCTTGGACCGTTTGTCCCTGAAAAAAATCCCCCCACCCTATCAGGGAAGCGTCCGTGGTTAGAGTTGCTACCGGACTGGGTAACACAAACGGTCGTCCTAGTGTTAGATCTTGGCTGTGTATCCACCACAAGAGATCCTTTTTGCAAGAGTTCGTGATCAATATCTCGTGAGATAGTGGAAGTTGTCGGTAAGACCACTGAGTGAATAGCATCCACTGAAGAATCCTCATATGCATCCTGCCCAAGGGGACTACGATAAGGGAGGCTGCCATCAAGCCTAGTACTCTTATATTTGTCACGCAGGGACTCTCTTGCTTTGGAGAAGGACCGAAATTTGACGTCCGAGTTCTGACACTCTTGGTGGGGGGAGAGTAACTCGAGCCAGGGAAGTGTCTAGCTGTGCTCCTATAAATAAGATACGCTGTGACGATGACAAGACAGACTTTCCAAAATTTACCGTTATGCCTAGAGAGGAGCAGAGGCTGATTGTGTAGTTCCTGGCTTGGAGAAGGCGATACTCTGTGGTGGCAGATAGGAGCCAGTAGTCTAGATAAGGAAACACCCGGAATCCCCTTAGTCTCAGGTGAGACGCTACTACTGCCATGCATTTGGTGAACACCCTGAGGGCTGAGGTGAGACCAAAGGGCAGAGCACGAAACTGGAAATGACTGGCTCCCAGCCGGAAGCCCAGATGGTCTCTGGACACCCTGGCCATCTTGATATGGTAGTACGCGTCTGAGATCTATAGAGCACATCCAGTCGCCCTCCTCCAGAAAATGAAGGATTGACTGTAGCGTGACCATCCGGAACTTTTCCTTTTTCACAAAGGCATTTAGTTTGCCGAGGTCCAAAATTGGCCTCCAGTCCCCTGTTTTCTTTAGGACTAAAAAGAACCTTGAGTAAGTTCCGGACCCTCTTTGGTCCGCCGGGACTGGTTGGATGACTGCTTTCGAGCAACCTTCTTATCTCTACGGTTGCCTGGTCTCGCAGACTGGGTGGAACATCTGGGAGCTTTTTGGGTTTGGGTGGCATTCTGATGAATGGAATGTTGTAGCCTCTGGTAACTATGCTTTTTACCCAGGAATCTGACGTAAGATTTAGCCAGGCCTCTGGGTATAAAGCCAAGCGACCCCCGACTGCCTCCAGAATAGGACAGTCAGGCCTGCACTCAGGAGTGCTGGAAGGGCTTCCCAGAGAAAGCATCTGTCGCTCTGATTTTACGGACCCCCTCTGCCGGCTGGGCGGCATCTTCCATTTCTTCCCCCTCCTCTACCTCTGGAGGGGGCCTCACTTTGGGTGGGCTGAAAGGATCCCAGAGTCTTTTGGAACCACATTTTTTCGCCTCGTTGCCCTTTGGGGTAGGGTCTAGATGGGGTGGAAAAACGGACCCCTACGGCAGACAGGGTCTTCCCTTCTTGCTCACACCTCGTGAGTCTCCTTTACTTTGGGCCCAAACAAGGAGGCGCCATCAAAGAGGACGTTGGCAAAGGAAGACTTGAAGGCTTCTGCAAAGGAGCATAAGTGCAACCAGGATTGCCTCCTTAGGGCGATCGCTGAAGCTGCCGCTCTACTCAACCCTTCGGCTGCGTATGAAATCAGCCCCATGGACGAGTTCACTATGGAATTCAGGGTGTTAAGTTGCGCTGTCACTTTCTTGGCCACAGCAGCATCTGTGTTTCCCTGGAGAGCATCTCCCAGTTCCTGAATGAGATCTCTCTGTAAACGCATGAAATGCGTAAGGTAGTTGAGCGATCGGATGAAAAAAGTCGCAGAACTAAATACGCGCTTCCCATACCTGTCCATCGTCCTGGAATCCTTATTAGGGGGATGGACAGAGGAAGATGATTCAGACATCATCTTAGTGGCCGCCGCCACCACCATAGTATCCATGGGAACTTCTTTTGTAAGGTAAGGTTTGTCCTGGGGGGCCGTCATGTATTTGTTAGGCTTGCAGGGGACTGGTTCCACTGTATCGGGCGTTTCCCAAGCCCTCCGGGCTATTAGATCCATGAGATCGTCAAATGGCGGGGTCACCCAGGAGGTAGAAGGTTGAGCCCCAAATGCCTTCAGCAAGACAGATTCATCCACAGAAGAGGTAAGGGCTTGCCAGTCTCCCCTGTGTTTCAGGATTTCCAAAATGTCCGCAAACAAGACATCTTCAGAGGGGGACCGTGGGGACCCTTCTGCTTCATTAAAATTGGTATCAGATGTGAGAGATTCCTGGAGGGAATCAATGTGCCTCCTCTTGCACAAAAGTTTCCTCGGAACATCCTCAGCGGGGGCTTCTTGGGATGCATCCAAGGAACCAGGATCGCCCTGTGGGGCTGTCTGAGGCATTGGGTCTCGACGCTTGGTAGGGACCGAAGGCACAGAAGTAGAACGCGGGCCTTTTGGGGAAGGAGAAGAGACTGATTATGTATGTGTCTGATCAGACAAGACCTTCCTCATGATGTCGAAGGCACTGGTGCCCTGATCAGAGGATGGTGGTAGTTTCTCCAGAATCGGAACCACGGGCTCCGACACAGAGGACGGATCCGAACTGATCTGAGCCGAGGCACCAAGGGGAAGAGTCGGAACAGACATCTCGGTTCGACTATCCCCCCCGGAACCCAGGAAAGATCTTCGGCTCAGAGATTCTCTGGCTGGCTCCGAAGGAGTCTAGGCCAACGGTGCCGATAGCGCTACTGGAGGCTTCGGCACCGAAGGCTCTACAATCATCGGTTCTTCGATTCCTAGCTCCGATGACTCGACGGGTCTCAGAGGAGGAAGTGTCGAAGGGACAGGAATAGTCTCGAGTTTCTAAACCAGCTGGGACGAAACCTCGATTAGTTTGGACAGAGCAGAGTTCTCCATTAGCTTCTGTACCACTCGGTCCACATCGGAGTCAGAAAGCTGCCTCGAAGAACGGGTCGAAGGGGCTGGAGCAGTCACCGAGCGAAGGATAGAAGGGGGTGGTACCTCTGACACCGGCTCCACCAGAGTCTCGATCAGAGACAAGCACTTGACGCCTGGCACCGAGGTCATAGGAGCCGGAGTCCGAATCTGGAAAGAGGTGCTCGGAGCTGATGACTTGGGCTCAGACACTCTTGAAGACTTCGACCCCTTCGAAGACTTGGACACTTGTTCAGCCTTGTCCAGGGCCTCTTGAAATTCGGGTTTAAGCAACCCTCTGTCAACCAACTTCCTGCGTCTTTCCAGCATGACCCTCCCAACTAAAGGAATGACAGATGGAGAGCGGGCCAAGACAGTAGACGCAGGATGAGTGGTTATCAGTAATGGACACCTTCCGTCCGCACTGACATCTCTTAAAGCCTTACTTGGCTTTCTCTGACATTTTGAATATAGTATATGTTCAAAAACACAGCACACATAGAAACACACTATATAAATATATGTGTAAATTTAAATGCCTATATTATAGAAATATCCCAAAAACACAGCACACTATAATGTATATAATTGAGAGAGTTAAGGCAAAAATTTACAAAGGACTATGTAAGTACTGTCAATCCTGACAGAAAAAAACACAGGCCTTAACTAGTAAACAAAATTAAACTATCTATTCTACCTACAACACTCTCAAATAACACTCCTATACTATATTAGTTATAAAATTTCTATTTCTAAACACTAAGAACTACTATAAGTCGACTATAATAGAAAAAATTAGAAAATATTAGAAAAAATATACTGGCCCGAGCTTCTCATATGCGATCTGCTGCTAGCGGCAAACTAGATCTGAGGGTTAGCACCCGAGGATCATGGGATATTACTGCGCCAAGCTTTCTCGAAGATGCGGAGCTGGTAATGCGGCCGACTCGGAGCAGAGGATCGGCTCCAAACCCGTGTGCAAGAACAGACAGCGAGATTGAACAATTTCACATCTATATTTATGGTAAGTGTACACAACTGTACTATGTTCGTGTTTCACTGTTGCAGTCATCACATTTGGGTAGATTCCCAAAGCTAAGGATGGTAGGAGGAATTTAGATAGCATTAGGACCAGCTATAAAGGCCCTACAAAACTGCAGTGGCAAAGCCAGCTCTGGATTTAGAAAAAATTGGCAAATAGTAATGGTTTGTGAAAGTATGTGCAGAACTCCAGGTAGCTTCTAGGATGTCTGAGAAAGGCTGCAGAGGTGGATGCAGCCCTGGTTGAATGGGGTCCAATCCCCTGTGGGATAAGTTTTCCATGGTGCTTATAGCAGAAATGAATGCAATGGCCTATCCATTTAGAAATGGTTTGCTTTGAAATAGCCCACCCCTCTGCCCCTGCAGTAAATGCCACCAGCAGTTCAGATTTCTTTAGAGGTTTAGTCCTGTCCAAGTAAAATCTAAGTGGTCTGTGCACATCTAAGGAGTGCAGTATCTGTTCCTTTGTTCTATGGATTAGGGAAGAAGGTTGGCAAATGAATGGACTGATTAAGTGCCACACTGGATACCACCTTGGACATGAAAGGATTGATCCTGAGGGACACCCTGTCCACATGAAAGATGATGAAAGGCTCCACTGCCATAAGGACCTGTAATTCAGATACCCTTTTTGCTCAAGTGATTGCTTAAAGGAAAAACGTTTTCCAAGAAAGGAATTTTAACTTTGCAGCTGGCTCAAAAGGAGGAAGAGTTAGTTTTTCCAATACAAAATTAAGGTCCCAGGCTGGAGTTGGGGCTCTCCTGGGTGGTTATAAGTTTTTGACCACTCTGACGAACTGCTTGAGCAGTGGGTGAGAAAAAAAGGGTGGCTCCATGTTGTAATGAGCTGAAATGGCAGAGGTTTGAATTTTGGAGGAAAAGGAAAGGCTCTTGTGAAGCATCTCAGTTAAGTGTTGAAGAATCTGAGGTAAATCGGGTGCTGCTGTGGTCATCCCTCGAGTTTGGTTCCAGGCACAGAATCTTTTCCATTTTTCAGCAAACGATTTTCTAGTACTAGGCCCTCTTGCCTCCAAAATGACATCCAACACTTGTTTACTGAGGGATGGTAATGGAGAGATTAGGTAAGGTTCAAGGTTTGAAGCTGGGGGTGAATCTGGCTCTCCTGCTGAGACAGCAGGGTAGGGGTCTGAGGTAGGTGCCATGGGGCCAGCTGTGACTGCTCAAGAGGGGGTAACCAGTGTTGGCGTGGCCAGTCTGGTGCAATCAGTATAATCCCTGGACTGTCCTGTTTGATCTTTAGTAGTACTTTGGAGAGGAGAGGAAGAGGAGGAAAGGCATAAACTGATAAATTTTTCCAGCTGAAGGACAGAGCATCCACTTTCCAAGCTTGTTTGTGGGGAGTCCTTGTGCAGAATTTGTCCAATTGGTAGATCTGGAGGGAGGCAACCAGGTCTATATCTGAGAACCCCCACTTGTTGATCATGTTGAAATCTTTGGTTCCAGTTTCCACTCGTGTGGGTCCATGAGATTTCCGCTTAGCTCGTCTGCCAGTTTATTTAGTTTTCCTGGAAAGGAATTGAGCCTGTAGATGAACTTGGTAGCTAAAGGCTGTTCCACAGTGCCATGGCTAGTCTGCAGAGGGGGTAAGAATGTGTGTTTATGTACCACTTAATAGTGGTGTCAGTCTTTACCATTAATTGTCCTGGAAGAATGTGGTCCTTGAAGGCTGTCAGAGCATTCTGTACAGCTAACATTTCTTTTTGATTGATATGCAGGTGCATTTGACTTGGGTTCCATTTGCCCTGAATGCACTTCCCTGCCAGGCGAGCCCCCCATGCATAGTCTGATGTGTCTGTTAGGGTTTGGGCGGCAGGGGGTAGAGTGACTGTTAGTCCCTTGTTTTGGTATCAGGCCTCTGCCCACCTAAGGAATTCTAACCGTAGGCAATGTATGATAGGAATCATTGTGTCTAGATCCAGAGAATGTTCACACCATAGGCTTTTTAAATACCATTGTAGTTTCCTCATATGCATTCTTGCATATGGAATTAAAAGAATGCATGAGGCCATGAACCCCAAGCCATGCAGTATTTGCCTTGCAGACAGCAGGGTTTTTGTGACCACTAGTTTGAAGTTGTCAAATGAATTTGTTTCCCTGGCATGAGGAAAGTCATCTGGGAAGTTGCGTTCAAGCTTGCTCCAAGGAATATAATTTGTTGACAGGGTACCAGCTGTGATTTCTTTTAGTTTATATTGTACCCCAGACAAGTTAACACCTTTTATACAATGCCAGATTCATATGCATGTCCTGGTTTTCTGCCTGAATTAGACAATCGTCCAGGTATGGGTATATTTGAATATTTTTTTGCCTGCAAAATGCAATGACTGGAGCTAGGCACTTTGTGAATACCCTGGGCACAGTAGATAAGCCAAAGGGCAGTGCAGAGAAAGTACAGTTGTGTACACCTACCATAAATGTAGATGTTAGTGTCTTCACTGTTGCAGTCATGACTGTAGGGTTCTCCCCTGCCGGCAGGCAGTCCTCGGTCGGCCAGAATCCCAAAGTCTGGGTCCGGCGTCGGCTGTTCAACCATGCTCCCTGACGTCAGAGCGCCAGGAGTACAAAGCTGACAGCCGACGCCATCTTCTCCAGTTTTTCTTGCCCCAGAGGTCAAGAGTCCCAAAATGAAAAAGGTCCCATATCCTTTGCAAATACACCTCAGAAGAATGGTGAAAAAAAGGAACCACACAAAAGTAAAAACAACAAGAGGGGATAGGAGGGAGGGAAACCCAGACTGCAACAGTGAAGACACTCTAACATCTACATTTATGGTAGGTATACACAACTGTACTATGTTCATCGTGTTTCACTGTTGGTCATGACTGTAGGGTAGAATCCCAAAGCTGAAAGAAAGGGAGGTGGTCATAAAGAAGGGGCGGCTAAAAGGCCCTGCTAGACTGCAGAGGCAAAGCCTGCCCTAGACTTGAGTAGAGAGGTAGATTGTAGTGCTTAGAAAAAGTATGCACTGAACTCAAGTTGCAGCCTCCAAAATGTCCTTGGTAGGAACTCCCCTGAGAAAAGCCGCAGAAGTGGCAGCAGCTCTGATGGAATGAGTCCGTATACTCCCTGGGATTTGCTTTCCATGGTGAGAATAACAAAATCTGATTCCATGAGCAATCCATTTAGAAATGGTCTGTTTTGAAATGGCTTTACCTTGAGAGCTTGAAGCATAAGAAACAATTGCTCTGATTTCCTGATGTCCCTGGTTCTGTCCAGGTAAAAACGTAGTTGTCTGTGTACATCCAAGGAATGTAAGATCATTTCCCCTTTATTTTGAGGAGTGGGGAAAAAGGTAGGCAAAGTGGATAGTCTGATTTAAAGCCACTTTGGAAACCACCTTAGGCATGAAGGTAGGATTAGTCCTCAAGGACACTCTGTCTTGATGAAAAATAATACAAGGCTCCACAGCCATAAGAGCTTGTAACTCTGAAACTCTCCTGGCAGAGTTAGGGCTAACAGAATAGCTGTCTTCCAAGATAAAAACTTGATGTCAGAAGAGGCGGCAAGGCTCAAAAGGAGGTAAGGTCAGTTTTTCCAAAACATAGTTGAGATCCCAAGCAGGAATGGGAGGAGATCTAGGAGGTCTTAAGTTCTTAGCTCCCCTGAGAAACTGTCTGAGCTGGAGGGAAAAGATTGGAGGGTCTGCATTATAATGAGCAGAAATAGCAGAGGCATGAATCTTAATGGAAGAGAAAGAGAGGCCCTTATTAAGAGATCTGTCAAGTAAAGTAAAATTAAAGGAATGTTCGGAAGAAGAGGATCAGAATCCTGATCCTGCATCCAGGAACAAAATCTTTTCCATTTTCCTGCATAAGATTTTCTAGTACTAGGAAGTCTGGCTTCCAAAATGACATCCATAACCTGCTTGGGTAGGAAAGAAGAAATCAAAGGCCCTGGATTAACCAGGCTGCTAGGCTGAAAGTTCTGACATGAGGGTGTAGAACCTGACCCTGATGTTGGGACAGAAGGTTCGGAGACTGAGGTAAAACCCAAGGGGGCTGCAGACATAGGTATTTTTTTAGAGTTGGGTACCAAAACTGTCAAGGCCAATTTGGGGCCAGCAAAATTATCATCTTGGGCTTGTCCTGCTTTATCTTTAGTAATACCCGTGGAAGAGGAGGAAGAGGCGGAAAGGCATATCCCGAATGGTTCCTCCAACTGAATGATAGGGCATCTACTTTCCAAGCTTCTTTGTGGAAAGCCCTGATGCAAACATTCTGTAGTTGATTGAGGTGGGATGCAAAGAGGTCTATGTGAGGACATCCCCAGACTGCTGTTATCATCCTGAATATTTTGCTGTCCAGCATCCATTCGTGTGGATCCGAAAGGTTTCTGCTCAGACTGTCTGCTAGGAAGTTTAGCTTCCCTGGTAGAAACTGAGCTTGAAGGTCCAGATTGCAAGCTAGAGCTGTGTTCCATAAATCCATGGCTAGTCTGCAAAGGGGGTAGGGAATGAGATCCCCCTTGCTTGTTTATGTACCACATAACTGTGGTGTTGTCTCTCCGTATTAGTAGCTGCCCTGGATGTAAGAGATTCCTGAAGGCCAGTAGAGCTTCCTGGACGGCTAACATTTCCTTTAAATTGATATGCAGGTGTTTCTGATCCTTTGTCCAAAGGCCCTTGCAGGCAGTTGCCCTGAAAATGGGCTCCCCAAGCATAATCAGAGGCGTCCGTGGTTAGAATCTGAGTGGCAGGAGGCAGACAGAAGGGCTTCCCTTTGTTTAGAGTACATGCCCTGGGACCACCAAAGAAATTCCTTTTGAAGGCAAGGCAGGATGGAGATAATTATGTCTAAACTGTGGCAATGCTGAGACCATACACTTTTTAGGTACCACTGTATTTTCCTCATGTGTAGTCTTGCATATGGTACGAGAAGGATGCAGGAGGCCATGTAACCCAGAGCCTGCAGGAATCTCCTTGCAGATAGCGGAGTTAAAGTTGCCAAGGTTTTGAAAGTTGAAGCCAGCTGCAACTGTTTTTCGGATGTTAGAAATGCCATCTGGGTTGTGGTGTTTAGAAGAGCACCCAGAAAAGTTATCTGTTGTGAGGGTGTCAAATTTGACAGAAAAACCCAGGAACTTGAGGAGGTTCTGAACAAAATCTAGATGCTGGAGTAAGACATCCTTTGCTGTCTGCCTGAATTAGGCAATCGTCCAGATAAGGGTAAATTTGAATTTCCTTGAGTCTGCAGTAAGCTACTACTGGAGCCAGGCATTTGGTGAAGACCCTGGGCGCAGTAGACAATCCAAAGGACAGTGCAGAGAATTGAAAGTGCCTCGATCTGGCCTTGAACCTGAGGTATTTTCTGCGTTCCTGCCTGATGGGAATGTGTAAATATGCCTCCTTTAAATCCAAAGTTACCATCCAAGCATCTTTGGACAGCATTGGAAGTAGCTGCTATAGAGTAAGCATCTTGAATTTTGGAATCTCTAGAAAGGTGTTCAAGACTGACAGATCCAGAATGGGTCTCCATGAGTTTTGCTTCCTGGGGACTAGAAAGAGCCTTGAATAAAAACCTTGTCCCATCTCTGAAAGTGGAACCGGTTCTATGGCTTTCATAGCCAAAAGTGCTTCCACCTGGTAAGGCCTCTGTCCATTGATGTCTTGGAAGGTCTGGCCATCCGCTTGGCCTTGGCAGGGTATGAAAATGGAATTTGTAACCTCTTAGAACCACATCCAGAACTCACTTGTCTTGGGTTATACGAGTCCAATTTTGATAAAAAAGAGTTTTCCTCAGAGAAGGGCTTCCAGGCAAGAAGTTCCTGTAGCCCAGAGGGAGTCATTGAGTTTGTTTCCTATGAGATTGTGACCTGTCCTCTCCTCCCCTAGGGGTGGAAGCAGTCCACTGTCTTGGTCTACAAGAACCTTGTGTTTGAGGCCTTCCTCTGGAGCGTCTATATCTACCCCTCTGAGGCCTGTCTGAAGTGGAAAAAGACCAATTTTTAGAAGGCCAATTTCTGCTAAATCTTGGTGGCTGTACTTGTAACAAATCTTTAACTGTTTGCATGGATTTCCCTTATCCTCCATCTTTTTAATCACTTCTTCAGCTTTTGATCCAAACGAAACATTATGCTGAACAGGAGCATCCAATAATTTAGCTTTCACTTGTTCTGGCAAATTTTGTTCCTTTAACCATGCATGCCTTCTAATGACTGTGCTGGAGGCAGCAGCCCTACAAGAAGCCTCCAAGGCATCAAATCCACAGTGTAAACCATGCTTTCCAACTTGCTCAGTGGCATGCAATGAGTCATGTAATTCCTTATCTGCACAGGCAGAAATGGAAGTAAGCTTTTGTTTTAAAACAGACAAGAGAAATTGCTGGTATTTCAGCATATGAAAATGACAGTTTAAAGCCCTGATGGACAAAGTAGCAGAAGTGTACACTTTTTTGCCCCATCTTTGTAAAGATCTAGAGTCCTTTTCAGTGGGAATGGGATTTTTGGCAGAAGCGGCCTTAACTCCCTTAGGGCCCTGAGAAATGGTTTCAGGGTCAGCAGAAGGGTTCTTGTATAAAAACTGGTGGGAATCAGGAACCCTGTAATATCTATCCGGCTTGACAGGAGCAGGAGGAAAAGAATCAGGGGTTAAATTAGCCTCCGAAAAAGCATCATCCACAATATCCAAAACAGGAGGAATAGCCAGGGGTCTATGTTGGGGGAGAAGAAGAAAATCTCTTAGTCTTTTCTTAGATTCTGAATACTCCTGTCCTTCCCAGTGGAAATGTTCCCTCATTTCATGCAAAGTTTCCCCAAAAGAGAAATCCTCAGGGGGAGAAGCTGAGGGAATAGATTCCTCAGCATCAGAATCCTCATAAAGAGGGTAAGAATATTCCTGGTCAGAAGAGGAAAATGGAAGAAACAGAAGCCTGATCAGAGGAATCATAATAAACATCTTGCCTTGGCCTTTTATCTGGAGGGGGATGTGAACCCCTAATCATAGTAAGTAAATCCTCCGCCATCTTGAGTAACTTTGTGACTTGGGAGCTGGTTCAGAAGAGGCCTGTGTTGCAGTCTTTGATTTAGGAGTCTTTGCCTTTTGTCTTTGCCTTTATTATAAGCTGAGTAGGCCTGAAAACCCCTTCGGAAGCCGGTTCCTGCACAGCGGCTCCGGACCCATCCGAAGGAGCATTGTCCGAAGGTCCTGCAATAGAGATATTTAAAGGCCTTGATGGCTCATGAGTCCGTTTCGGCCATCGGTTCTGAAATGGCTGACGACAGGGGCTGCAAAAGCGCCGTACTGACGGCCGAACCTGAAGCTGGCTCCGCTTGTGCGCTATCATCAAATTTGGACCTCTGAGGCCTGTCTTTATCCTTGCAACGTTTGTGAACTCCGGTAGCCGGAACCGTATCAGATGACATTTTGTAGTTAAAGCGCCTACTGAAGTAATGAAAAGCAAAATCGTACCTTCGTTTGATTGAACGTTGATTGAATCTAGCACAAAACAGACAACTAGCTACGTCATAGTCAGGGCCTAAGCAAGGAATACAGTAAGAATGAAAATCCTTATGAGGTATTTGCTTCCCACATGAAATGCAATTAGCTTTCTGACATCGGACTGGAGCAAGAAAAAGTTTCCCCAACGGGGTACTTAGCTTTGAGTGGAGATGAAAGTCTTCGGACTGAAGATTCAGAAAAAATAGTCAGGAGTCAGCCGACCGGCACTTGCGAACTGCTATCACCGCACGGCAAGAAAGACTGGAGAAGATGGAGTCGGCTGTCAGCTTTGTACTCCTGGCGCTCTGACGTCAGGGAGCATGGTTGAACAGCCGATGCCGGACCCAGACTTTGGGATTCTGGCAGACAGAGGACTGCCTGCCAGCAGGGGAGAACCCTACAGTCATGACTGCAACAGTGAAACACGATGAACATCTGATGGTGCATGCAGCCTGCTTTGAAGCATAGGTATTTTCTGCAAGATTCCCTGATTGGGATGTGCAGGTAGGCTTCCTTTAAATCCAGTGCTGCCAACCAGGCATCTTTGCCTATTATGGGAAGCAACTGGTGGAAGAGTTAACATCTTGAATTTTGGAATCACCAAAAAGGTGTTTAGGGTAGACAGGTCCAGGATAGGATGCCATTTTTCGTCTTTTCTGGGTACCAGAAAAAGCTGAGAGTAGAAACCTTGTCCCTTTTCCTCTTCTGGTAGTCTGAATAGCCTTTAATCCTGAGTGTGTACTTGCTTTTGAGCTTCATTGGGGGTAGATCTGGCCATCCGTTTAGGGTTGGTAACTTGTGGAAGTGAAATCTGTATCTTTTGGAAACTGTTTAAAACCCATTTGTCCTGGGTAAAAGTTCCCAGTTTTTTGCTTGCACAGCAATCTTTCCCCCTAAAGGAGCAGTCAGAAGTGCCATTGAGACAGCTTACCATAGGGGGATTCTTACCCTGATTTGGAAGTGGGAGCCCCCCGCTGCTTAGTCCTGTGTGTACCCTGGGACTGAAGCCTGGGTGTTCTGCTGGTACTGGGTTTGAACCGAGAAGGCCTGGAAGAGGCAGGAAAGGACCAATTTGAGGGCCAATGCCTACTAAATCTAGGAGGCTGCACTTGTAAGAAATTTTTTACAGGTTGCATAGATTTAGGTTTTTCCTCCATCTTTTTAAGAACTTCTGCTTTGTCACCAAACAGTCAGTCCTGATTTAAGGCAGCATCCAGCAATAGTTTTAACATGATGTGGCAAAGATTGATCCTTAAGCCAAGTGTGCCTTCTAAGTACAGACCTGGTGACAGCAGCCCTCTAGTGAATCAAAACCACATTGCAAAGCATGTTTTCCAACCTGTTCAGCAGAATGCATTAAATCTAGTAAATCCTTATTTTCAGCACAATCAGGAATAGACACCATTTTCTGTTTACGCAATCCAGTAATATGCTGCTGATACGAAGTTGGCAATATAAGGCCCTAATGGCCAAGGTTGCAGAGGTGTATACCTTCTTGCCCCATCTATCCAGGGCACTGGGATCTCTATCGGGGGGGATTTTTGGCAGTAGTAGCCTTAATGCCCTCGGGTCCCTGTGAAATGGTCTCAGGATCCGCAGTAAGATTTTTAAAAAGGGGCCAAGCTAGATTCCGAAAAGGCATCGTAAATGTCCAGAACAGGAGGGATAGCTAAAGGCCTGTGTTGGGGCAGGAGTAAGAAATCTCTAAGCCTCTTTTTAGAATCCAAGTAATCCTGGCTTTCCCCGAGAAAATGCTCCCCAAGAGTATGCAAGGTTTCACCAAAAGAAAAATCCTCTGGGGAGAAGCAGAGGTAGAGCTCTCTGCATCAGAATCCTCCTAGGTAGACAAGGGTAAATCTTGGTCAGAGGAGACAAATTTCAGAATCCTGGTCAGAAGTATCATAAGCAAATTCAGCCCTAGGTCTCAGAGGGGGAAGGTTCGCTTCCCCGATTAAAGTAATAAGGTCTTCAGCCATTCATATTTGTTTTTAGGCATAGAGGCCTAACCATGCAGTCTGGGCGGTTTCCTAGGCATGGTTCGAGTTTTAGGCCTAGAAGAAGATGGCGTCGGTTTAATATGCAAGTCAGTAGGCCTGAATACACTCTCAGAAGCCAGTGCCTGCACAGCAGCTCCGGACCCATCCAAGGTAGAGACATGTTGCAGGTTCCACAGTTGAAGCATCTTGCGTCATACCAGACACCGAATGGGTCTCAGTAGAGAACTATGAATCTAAGCAGCAGGCATCAGGGGCAGCCTCACCGAGCATCAGCGAACTGGCGACTAGCTTAGGAGAAGCGTAGTAGGCAGCTTTGGTCCTAGGCGGCCTCTCTGTATTTATCTTTGTGTTTCTTCAGAATGTCAGTAGACTGGTGGCTTACCAAAAATGTATCTGGATAAATGAACAGAGTACCAAAATATTTAGATGCGAAAATGTACAGACGACGAACAGTTTGTGGTTTAAACAAGGCACAAAACCTACAGCGAGGAGCGTCGTGGTCAGGGCCTAGGCAAGGAACAGTACGAATGAAAGTCTGAGGTATTTGCTTTCCACAAGAAATACTGTTACTGACCTTTACTGACATGGGTTTAGAGCAAGAAAAAAAAAAAGTTTCCCCAATGGGGTACTTCGCTTTAGTTGAAGACTTCGGTTCTGAAACCTGAAAACAAAAATTTCAGAGGAGTCTGCCGATTGGCACTTGTGAACTGTTTCTGCTTCGGGCACCACACGGCAAGAAAGACTGATGTAATGGCGTCGGCTGCATGCTTTATACCCTTGACTACCTGACATCACAGAAGATGAGACAGCAACTGATGCAGGACCCAAGACTTTGATAATCAGGCCGACAGTGAAACACGAAGAACATCTCCCTTGAGAAAGGTCCTGCAAAGTCAGGTGGAGAAAAAGGGACACCATCCGAACCGTTATGGAAAACGGAAATAGCTGCTAAATGGATTAATAGTAGAAGCTGATGCCCCATTGTCAAACTCAGAAAGATACTGGAGTACAGCAGTTGTAGGAGATGAAGGATATAGCATCTGATTAGACCAGATAGCAAATCTTTTCCACTTCTCTGTAAAGTTTTCTGGGGGATGGTTTATGGGAGGCCAAAATAATATCGCAGATAGGTGAAGAGAGGGTTTCCTGCCTGGCGACTAACGAAGTGGAGAAACCAAACTGCCAGCTTGAGAGTGGACAGATTTGGGGGAAGTCAGCATTTGTGGGAGAGATCAGGTCCTGACGAGTGTCCAGGATCCAAGGAAGCTGTAATAGATGAGAGAGGAAGGGAAAACACATTTGTAGAGGCCAGAAAGGGGCAATGAAGATTACTTTGCATCTCGACCGGATTGCTTTCTTTAGAAATAGGGGTATCAAAGGAATCTGAAGATAAACAGAGGAGAGCCAATCGCGAGTCAAAGCATGTCTCAGTGATTCCCCATTTGGGGGAAAGACGGCTAAGTAGCTGCTGCATTTTGTCTGCCTGGGAAGCAAAAAGATCACAGCAAGGCTGGCCCCAATGGTTGAAGATTTCTGCAGTCACTTTTGGGTTGAGAGACCACTCGAGTGGATGGAGGATGCATCAGCCTGTCCACAATCACGTTGGAGCTCCCCAGGATATCACCCAATGCCAAATTCTCATGTCCTCACGACACAGGGGGAAAGATTTGGTCCCTCCCCGTTTATGTACCAGACAGACATTGTCCGACTGGATTGCAATTGATCCCAAAGGAAGGAGCGGATGAAGTGCCTGCAAAGCTAGCAGCACTGCTCTTAACTCTAGGATGTTGATATGCAAGTTGACCTCCAATCTGGACCACGTGCCTTGGACGGTCTTTCCCTGGAACTGCCCCCCTCACCCTCATGTGCCTTGGACGGTCTTTCCCTGGAACTGCCCCCCCCCCACCCTCATGTGCCCTGGACGGTCTTTCCCTAGAAATGCCCCCCCCCCCACCCAATTAGGGAAGAATCTGTGGTCACCATGGCGTTGGGTTGGGGAGTCTTGAAGGGGCAGCACCAAAGATTAGTCTTTTCTCACCCACCAGAGGAGATCTTGCATGCAGGAATTGGTGATGAGGATCTGTGAGTTTAGAGGATGGAGATTTTATACCCACAGGGACAAAAGGAGCCATTGTAACAGTCTCATATGTAACTTTGCCAGGAGAACAATTGCGATGGCTGCTATTGCCACAGACCCCAGACCCTGTAGAACTTCCCTTGCAGACACCTTCCTTCGACAGAGTATTACTTGTACTTGTAATCTTAATCTCAGTCTGTGAGAAGGGAGAGACTTGGCTTGTTTGAGTATCGAATACTGCTCCTATAAATTCCAATTGTTGGGTAGGATGAAGGTTGGATTTTTCCCAGTGTTGGGTAGGATGAAGGTTGGATTTTTCCCAGTGTATTGTGATGCCTAGAAACTCCACCAGTGCTAGAGTGTAGCAGAGAGGCATGACCAGTAGGCGCTTAGTGGGGGCAGAGAGGAACCAATCGTCTAGATATAGAAACACCTAGAATCCCTGAAGTGTCAGATGAGCTGTTACCACTGCTAAGCATTTAGTGAACACCCTGGGGGCCATTGAGAGACTGAATGGCAGGGCTCTGAATTGGTAACGATTGGCTCCCAGCCGGAAGCAAAGGAGATACACGGAGCACTTGTCCATTTTGATGTAGTAATACGCATCCCAGAGATCTACTGAGCACATCCACATACTCCTGAAGAAATGGGAGAATGGATTGTATCGTGATCATGCAGAATTTGGTCTGAACTACTGATTTGTACTTGGCTGAGATCCAAAATGGGTCTCCAGTCCCTGGTCTTTTTTGGCACCAAAAAGAATCTAGAGTAGAAACCAGATCTGCACTGGTCTGGGAGAACTTGCTGGATGACTCGTTTTTGACAGCTTTCTTATTTCTAAAGCTGCTTCTTCCCCTCGACTGGGTGGAACATTGGGAAGGCATTTTGGAGGTCTTGGGTAAGATTAGACGGATGCAATAACCTTTGGAAATTATCCTCTGATAGTTTGTAATAGAGTGACCGAGTGACCGGCAGCCTAGAGAAGAGAAAAACAAGCCCCGACTGCTTCCAGAAGAAAGCAATCTGGCAGCGCTTCAGGAGCGCTGATAAGGTCGTCCGGAGAAAGAATCCCTTGAGTCCTGACTTCGGTGACCCCCTCTGCCCCAAAAGGGATGTCCTTGATTATTGGAACCCCTCTGCCTCTAGGGGAATCCCCACCACATGCACTACAGAAAGGGCCTTGAGATTTTTTGTGCCATATCTTTCCACTCCTCTGGTTCCTGCAGAAAGGGAGCTGAGGTTTGGAAAAATGTAGACCAATGACATAAGATTTTTCCGTCCTGCTCACACCTGGCTGTGTCCTTAACTTTGGAACAGAACAAAGCAGATGGTTCGAAGGGGCGTTCAAGGAAGACAGTCTGCGAGGTCACAAATGTGCATCCAGGCATGGCATCTCATAACTACACCTGCACCCGCAGCTTTATCCACCCCTTCGGTTGCGTGGGACAGCACCCTCATGGACGAGTTGGAGATGGACTCTAGGGTAGCAAGCTGCGAAGCAACTTTATCGCGTGCCCAGTCAGAAACTTGACCAGCGAGGGTTCCAGAGAGTTCAGAGATGAGTTCTCTTTGGAGCCTTATAAAATGTACCAAATAATTCGGAGACCTTACAGCAAAGGTCACTGAAAGAAAAACAGTCTCCCCTACTCTGTCAGCTGCCTGGGACTCTTTAGGACTTTCCTCTGCAAGGTCCTTTTTTGTGGCAGCCACCACCACCATAGTGTCTCTTCTGGTACGCCTCTAGACCAATGGGGCTGTTCCTCCGGGGGGGGGGGTATCTTGTCAGGTCTCCCGGGAATGGCCTCAACAGTATCAAGGTTCTGCCACACCCACTGCATAATGAGCTTGACTAACTCATTGGCAGGAGGGTCACACAAGAAGTAGAGGATAGAGAGCGGAAGGCCTGCAGTTATACAGATTCCTCTGAGGAAGGGTTGGAGGGCTTCGTCACTCCTCTGCCTCAAAATTTCCAGGATGTCTCCAAAGGAGACAGTCAGGGGGTGACTGTGGGGACCCTTCCCCATCATCGTAGTCCATATCCTCAGTGATTTCTCTTACACATCCATTGCAGGAAGTGCAATGCTTAAACCCCGAAGTCCTTTTCAGACATACTAAGTACATAGATTCAACAATCCAAAAAAGGAGAGAAAGGAAGGGAGAGAGAAAAATACCAACAATGGTTAAGTTTTTACCAACGTGGGTAGAGCTGGTTAAGATAATAAGATATAGAAAAGTTAAGAGAAAAACTTACAAAATACTATAAATTTTGAAAAACCACAACACTTAGCTGGATATCTCAGTGAAACGCTGCTATATGGCTGCACAGCAAACGAGATCTGAGGTAACTGAGAAGGGCATTGTGAGTAGCAGCTTAGCTCAAGAGTTTTTGGTGTACGCGAGCTTAGTTTTAGGCCGACTCTGTTCCGAGGGCTCGGAAGCGAACCCATCAGTGATGAATAGGAAGATTAACAACTTCAGATCAGTTATGTACTCACCACAACGTTCCATGCGAGTTGTTCATCTCACCTTCATTCTCACAGATGGGTTCAGAGCTGATCCTCAGCTCCGACTCGGCCAGATGCTAAAGCTCGAGGTCTTCAAACAGCTCGTTGCCTACTCCCTATCCCATGATGCAAGTGCTTCCCTCAGATCTTGTTTGCCCAATAATACTGATAACTAAAGTACATAGGCATTGAAATAATACTGCAGACTAGGACAAAGTATCACTAAGATTTGCCTGAACTTCCCGGCCCTCAAGACTAGGTAGGGGGTTGGTGGGAGGGACTAAGAATGAAGGCATGTTGAACAACTCACATGGAACGTTATGGTGAGTACAAAACTTGTTTGCGAAGTTGTTCTCTCTCATTCTCACGGATGGGTTAGCGTCCCAAGCACCATGGAAATATATTCCTCAGAACCATAGAACCAAAGGCGGCCCTGTCCTTGAAGGTCCTATTCAATTTGTAATAAGCGATAAAGGTATGAGGTGAGGACCATGTGGCTGCTGCACAAATGGTACCTATAGGTAGCCTTGTTAGAAAGGCTGAAAATGTGGAAACTGCACTGGTTGAATGAGCCTTAACTTTATGATTTAGTGCCATGTGCGTAGAGCTGTATGTGAAAGAAATACAATCTGACAACCGTTTTGACAAAGTGTTTACCACCAGAGTACCCCCTTCTTTGAATCTGAAAAGGAGACAAAAGGTTGATCTGACTTTCTGAAGTCCTTAGTCCTGTCTAAATAGAACTGAAGTTGCCTATGGAGAGTTTGTGCAGCATGTGTTCCATTTTGTTTGTATATTTGGGAAAAACAGGTAATTCTACAGTCTGGTTAAGATTCGTTTCAGAACAAACCATGGGTAGAAATGAAGGATTTGTTCTCAGCGTTACTGTCATTATGAAAAATCAAGTATGGAGCTTTGATGGACAAGGCATGTAAATCCAAAAGTCTTCGAACGGATAGCTACTAGGAAAATGGTCTTCCATGACAGGTATTTCAAATCACAGGATGATGCAGGTTCAAAGGGAGGTAAAATGATCAGAGAGCACAAAATTCAGATTCCCTAGAGCAACTGGGGTTCTAATAGGTGGTCTCAAGTGAAAGGAAGGCTTTAGAAAGTCTGTGCGACATGATGGGGGGGGGGGTCTGTTGATAGCCAATATGAAAACTGGCAATTGCTGCCAACTGAACCCCAAGGGTTGCCATTCCTTCATGGAACAGTTTAGGTCAGAAGAAATCAAAGCCATATATGGATCATCTGATGCCTATATGGAAAATCTTCTCCATTTGCTAAGGTATAGTTTCCTGGTAGAAGATTTATGAGAAGAGATTAAGATGTTCTGTGCTGGGTACCTGGCTATTCATGGAACTGGAGCAGCCAAGCTTGTCAACTTCAGGGAATGAAATGCAGGATGAAGAGCCTCTGATGAATGCATCAGAAGATCTGGAACTGGGTCCAGAATCCATGGTTCTTCCAGTAGATGAGGGTGCAGAAAGGGGAACCAAATTTGACGAGGCCAGTAAGGGGCTATTAGAATAATGGCCATTCCCAGAGTGCTGGTTTTCTGTAGGAATTTGGGTATGAGAGGAAATGGGGAAAGGCATAAAGTCATCCTGGGGGTCCAACTGTGTGCAAGTGCACCCCTTGGGGTATCCACCAAGTTGGGGATCAGGGCAAAGTAGTTGCTGCATTTGGTGTTGGTTGTAAAGAGGTCGTAGCAAGGCTGGCCCCATCTGC